>NW_016161817.1:0-48197 GCF_001687245.7 Rhagoletis zephyria | reverse complement strand
AGTTATAATACCCTTGTGCACAAGTGCGCTCGGGTATAAAAATAGTTCCAAAGAGTACAGCGACTTCTCTTCAATAGTGCGACAATCCAACATATTTTCGAAATTCAGAATGGAAGATCAATATGGCGCACGAATCAAAATAAAAACTGAAAATTGGAATCCAAGGGTTTTCAGAGTTACTGATTATGAAATTGATATTATATTTTCAAAATTCAAAATGGCGGAAAATGTTACTCATCCGTACTACGAGTATGCCACACGACATATTGTCGTCTTTCCTGCTCACACATTTATCAAAAAAAAAAATAATAATTTCTCATTTTCATTTGCCTATTCACCATTCTTTTATTTATTCACCGTTTTCTTCGTTATTAGCTCAATTTTTTTCATTGAGAGAAAGGCTTTATTTAATACAAATGAAATAATTTACAAAAAATATGTTATTTTTAAATATTTTCCCTGTTAAAGTTTGAATTTTTTTCATAATATATCCAAATAACAAATTTCCATTCAATTTTTTAATATCGAATACTGCCTTAAAAAAGCATATGCCGCTATAAAATAAATAAAATTTAAACTAAATTTAGCAGAATGCATCGTTGTAATATTTCTTCTCCCATATACATATATACGAGTACTACTTTGCATTTTCAGCGTTATTCGCGTAACGGAAATGCAAATCGTGCGCAAATGCACTCAATCAATGCCGATTTAGTTGATATCTATGTACATACATACATAACAGCTGCACTCTCACTTCCTTAAAAATGAAAATGCCGTAAGTACTTGTATTGTATGTATCCATACATAACTACTCATTACACTTACTTATGCTCTTATTCAAATCTTCGGTGGATTCGGTTAGTATTTTTCTCATTTAAATTTGCATACCTACAACTCACACTCTTTCTAAGCTTTCATTGCTCTCCTCAATTCACTATTAGTTGTGCATATTGTGACTGCAATTTCTATGCTTCATGCCGCTCTTGATCCCTCATCAGTTGCATCTTTAACTCAGTGACTAAACGATTTGTCATCAATTTTGTATTCGTTTCTTTATCCTGCATTTGATTTTGGCTTTGTGCCAATTTGTTTGCTAAATTCCAATTCACTTTCCATACTCCGATTTACCTTCTGTTCTATACAACAGCTCCTTCCAAGGATATGCTATGCCAATCATTTGGGATGTTGTGGTTTCATTCGCTTGTATCAACAGTAATGCCAAAGTGCTTTGGTGACTTCATATCTACTATGTACACTTTGGAGCTCAGGTGATGAGCAGCTCGGCTGTCACAAGGTAAATCGAAATTGCTCTTGAAATCCCACTAGCAGCGTTATTAATTTTTTCTAGTTCAGTGAGTTTAGCAATTGCTGCTGTTCACTGTATCAAATGAAAGGGATACAAGTATTATTGAAATAGTTGTGCGAAAATGAAGCGTATTGTTTGAGTATGGGTATATACATACCTATGTATGCTAATAAAACATACTTTTTTATAGTCTTGGTTCCCAAAAAAGGAATTTCAGTGATGGTTATGATGCACAAATAGCAACTAAGTGATATTTTGATACAACAGACTTCGAATAAATACTTTAATAAACCAACCCACGCAGTTGATAAAATTCAGGAGTTTTTTATACTGAGTTTGGATAGTTCCTGCAGAGAATTGTATTGAAGCTCTGCTAAAACTGTCTTCCTCTTCCTCTGATATAACAGCTCAGTTAACATCAACTCAGTCTACTGGCAAGGAAGCCAATATGTCGGTGCTGGCCTGTCTTGAACGGCAGTCCACGTCTTCTGTAAAAATTGCTTATGATCAAATTCGGGTCCAGTGAGTTTTCATATTCTGCAACCCAACATTATACGCCATTTGAGTTGAGATTCCTGACGATTATTGGGCAAGCTGCTCTTATCTACTAATTTAATTGTGGCCGAAACCCACTCATAGCTTGAGGACACTAAGAAACTCTCTTCGCCCAACTTATTGGCGCTGACTGTAAACAGCGAAGTTTGTTCCGTTAATACGCTGGATCCATTGCAGCACGGCCCTCAATCAGTTCCAGTTGACTTGACAGAGGCATTTCAACATAATGGTACCCTTAACCTCCGTATAAACACAAGCATTTTCGACGGCTCTGATGCTTCGGATAAGATACCAGAAAAAAAAAGTTTTCCAAACTAAATTTATTTATTTTTTCGAATTTAGGGGTCGGCTTTTGTCCTCGGCATTGATAGTTGCATCTTAAAGTACCCTATTCTAGTACTTACCCACCAGATTTTAGTTCCTAATACTCTAATGTACCACCATAATGTCAGTAAATTAAAGCTCACCAAAAATCATTAAACTTTAATGAAGTATTTCGATTCGAAGACAATTTCGATTTTTTGCCGAACGTAGCGGTCGCCTTTAACATTTTTCATAATATATTCGGCATTTGTGTGCAGTCGGATCTTAAAGTAGATTATATCGATATTCTTGTCTCGAGGAAAAATTTGTTTTTGTACCAGAGTTTATTGACTTCAAGTACCACGTTCCTAGTACTTACCACCACATCTCAATTCTTACTACCCCAATGTCAGTAAGTTAATCCTGACCAAAATTTATTAAATTATACATGCCCCTGCCACAAGTCCGGGTGGGTTGCACAATTTTTGCCATAACCATAAGGGGTACAGACGGGTATTTCAAAGGGTAAGTTTTCCGCATCCCCTTATTTCCAAGCTGCACTAATACTATTCGGAATTCCCACACCAAGAAAATTTAGTGCAATTTTTCAGCAAGTATGCCGCGTACAGCGTTTAAATTATCACTCCCAGCCGACAGGATATAGGCGGTAGGTATCCTGATTGCATTTTCTGCGCGCGTCCTTTTGTGTTTATTTCCGACAATTATTTTGCATAAATTCATTTTCCTCAGCTTTTTTCATTACCAAAGCATAACTATTCAGTAAATTTTCTTCGATAACTACTTGAAACGTTCTTCTGATTTTCCACTAAGAAATCTGTGTTTAAATAAACCATCGCTCATTTGGTATTTCCTTTTAAATACTTTGCTCATCTTCTGTCAAGCAGCTAAGATGTATTTGCATTTCTCTACTCAATTGACTGATGAAAATGTTGTACCAGTGCCTGCGGATATTTACTTAAATGCTAAAAAGAAATTCCTGTTGATTACAGATTTATAAAACCTTTATCTTCTTCTCAACATTGCTCGCATACCAACATTCCTTTGGCATGACCAGCAAGTTTAGAGGTTAAGGTTGCAGAGGTTAAAAAATCGGGATTTCGAGGACAAATTTTTGCATTCAAAATGCTAATTTTTTTGTTTAGAATTACCTAAGCTTTAAAATAACTTCTTTCTTAACTTGGCTTTGAGAGTGAAACTATGAAAAAAAGAGTTTGATGGAATAAAGAAAGAATACTGCTTCCAGCATTCTTTGCTATGTAGATGTGTGTGAAAATTGTTAAAGTTTTCTACAATACTATGTAACTATTTAGAAATGTATACAAGTTGGTCAAGTAAATGCATACACGGATAAGGCTTTCTACAAATGGTGCAAAGGCTAATATTTTTTGTTAATTTTTTGCTCAATGCTAAGTACCATTTTTTGTTGCAAACATCTCAATTTTAATGATACATTCTACAAGATTATTTTTACAGTCAAATCTTTATCGCATAAAATTTTTGTTGTTGTTTTTTGAAATAAAAGCTATTTCTAAGCCTCGTGGGTCAAAATTAACAACAAAAACATGAATTTCGTCTCAATCCAAGATTAAGATTATTTTTCCATGAGGCAATATTTTTATTTTTTTTTAATTTTTTTTATTGATGCAACTGGAGTATTTATTATTGAGTAAATATGTATTATGTTTTTATTAATATTAGATAATTGGTATTAAGTGCTACCTAATTATCTTTTGTGCATTCATTTAAATATTTCTTTCATATGAATTTCGCATGCTGGCCAAGCACGATAACAATTTTTTTCTAGCAAAATTTTAATTAAAAGAATCAGCGCTGATTGATGAAATACAAGTTTATCTGCCATATACTTTTTTTACATATTTAATTCTATTTTGCCCCGAAAAGTGAAATTACGAAGCCGCATTCCACAGCCATCCTCGACAAAATCTTATACTATATATTCCCAAAAATGGCTTTTCCTTTCAGGATAACTCATTTATTTATACAATCGACTCATAATTAAAACATTCCTGTGCCATTCTTTTGGTATTTTTAGTAAATGAATGAAATTCAAGACGCAATTCCATTTTTGAGGTAAAGAATACTACATTAAATAACATATAATATGACGATGTCTAACAAAGCTACCAAACAAGAATCTAATGCAGATTGCATTTAAGATGAGTATACATATGTATGTATGTAAGTATGTAGGATGTACGGACTACTGTACACATGTGCGCATGTGGGCATTTCCTGAAAAGAGTCAACCAAAAGCAAAGACAGGGAATAAAGTACAAGTTCATGCAAATCCGAACTTTATATATCCCGCGCAAGTACTATATATCGCGATAAAGCGCTTTTCGAAATAAAAAACTTATGTAGTCATAAGTGGGCGGTGCTATGCCCATTTTCGTGAAATCCTTATCCTGTTTCTTGTTAGGAGATTGCTGTCAGTATATTAACTTTGAGTAAATTAGCTTCCTTAGTTATTGAAATATCGGAGCTTTTGTATCTTTGGAATATAACGTTATAGTGCACGAGTTTGGTGGGGGTTGGTGAAGCGGTTACTGATATCCAACCATTATACATATACACTAAATTTCGTTGAAATGTCTCATGTCTTACTCGAGTTACCGCGTGCACGGACAAAACGGACAGACGAAATGGCGTACGGACAGTATTTTGATAGATACATATACCTTGATTCCTTTGGGTTGCGCAAGTGCGCTTAGGTGTAAAATGTGCCTCCGCATGGATCGTCCGTAACGCAGGAAATGCCCATATGTACATGGGTATATTCCCGCTTTTTTTTGCTCCAGGTTCTCTATTAGCTTTTGCTTAACTTATTTATATAAGTACATATGTCGACATGATACTGTTTCTATTTATTTAAGTGTTTTTCTTTTCTCATGAATTGGCGCATTTTTATTTCACTTTAGATTTAATTGCGTTTTATTTTCTACAAACTACTTCCCATTAAATCTGGGTGCTTTCTTCTTTTGTTGTATTTCTGTGCTTTTTTTCTTTCCTTTATACTTATTATATTTCCCCTGTACTTATTATTTTTTAAAATTTTCGTTTGTGCTTTTATTGCATTTGCAGGGTTTACTTTTCACTTTGTTAAGTTTTATATGATTTCGCTGAGCATTTGTTACCGCAAATGTCCACTTTGTTTGTGTTTGTGTACATAAATTGTTATTATTTGCAAAATGTGCGAGTGTGCAAGATGTGTTGCCATGCGTTGCGCCACCATTATTGTTTGTCCACATGCCACTTTTAGTTTTCTCAACGTTCTCTCGGTTAAACGGCGTTCACATGAGGCGATATTATAGACAACTTTTAGTTGAAAGCAACAATCGCTTGGTGTGAACGGCCTTTCAACTAATCGCTTCCAATGAAGTTGGGTTGCAGCCAACTTTTGTTTCAACTAATCGTCTCTAAAATTGCCTGGAAATCGCCTCATGTGAACACCGTCTTACTGGAATGAGTGTAGGAGTGTTTGTTTTTTGTGTTTTTCTCGGTTGAAGTGGATTTCTTACAAAAAGCTACCATGGTATAATGAGNGGGGGGGGGGGGGGGGGGGGGAGTGGCTCTATACAACCGATTGTTCAGATATAGGGGTTTACTTTAAAATTCCTTCATTTCGACGGCTAAAACCGAGAAATTTCGATGAAAGGTTCCGGTATAGCCGAAGACAGCACTGCCCATACTTGCTGGAAATAGTAGGTTCTTACCCGTATGCAACGCGGGATCCCGCGGGTGGCCAAAACAGCCCAGAAATCATTCCCGTACTCAACAAAATGGGTAATAGAAAGCGAAAATTGGAACGTATTGGATCGTAAGTGCCTTCTTTTTCCTGCACAAAACAGCCCGAACTTTTTCTCCGGTTAAAAATGGATAAAGTGTCAAAGTGCATATCAGCTATTTTGTGTTTTCATATTGGCTGTAATTACTTGGTGCTTTTAAGGAATAGTGAATGGCCTGTTGATGTATTTTCAATTTTTGTATACTTAAAATCAAATTTGTGAAATAAAAATTCAATTTCCAAGTTTTGGCATTGAAGGTTCTCAAAGTCCAGGCACGAAATGTGGTTTTTCGCGTTCCCGTACTTCTGGACTATGCTCCACTTTTGAGAGCAAACTTTTCGGTTATTCTCTAATTACCGGATCCGGTCCGGATTGTTAGGGAAAGAACCTAATATTAGTCATACGCCATATCGTACATGGCCGTGCATGTAAATGGCGTATGGGTAACATTTTCTTTGATAAAGTTTAAATTTTTTTTCAATCGCAATACAAACTTGAAATGAAAATATATTGGGGTAAATTACCTGATCGAGAAAAACGGTATACAGTTAAGTAATCTAGGACCCAAAACTAAGATTACGTGCCTCGGCGTTTTTGTGTGTCATTTTAGCGTCCGTACAGTGATAAAATACAAATTTTGTATATAGCCTTTATATGCCAACATCATTTTAATGTACTAATTTTGGTTCTATGTATGGCTTTAGCTGCCAGAAGAACAATAGAAATTCAATAATATGCACGTTGCTATTTATTGAATGTACATATCTGCGTGATATGCATAATATGGGATGTTAGCATTAAGGACAGACCGACTTTACGTCTACAAATGTCAAGAGTAGTGCATTTCTACATGTTAAAATAAGCAGTAAGTATGTATGGAGTTTACCTCACATATGCATTGATGTATCCATTTTCATCTACTTCGGTAAATTCATCTACTCACTCTACTGTTATTCTATTCGATTATGCGCATATGAGCAAGGACCATCCTGCTACTTTTGCCGCCAGCGTCTGTTTATCTTAACTAACATAATGAGAATCCGTATGGCTAATAAGTTCAAGAGGCCAGGTAATGGTGAGTTAAAATGTAAAACCGCGTAACTGACATTGGCTGCGAAAAATTGGATTTGCTCACATAAGCTCTTGCCTGAATCCTTATCCATTTGTCCTAAAATATACTAGCCAGAAATGCGATTGCTTTAAAAAAAAGAGAACCATTTTGAAATATGAGTGTTTTTACTCTCTAGAAAATAAGTTTTGCAACCTCACATATGAGGTTTTGCATTATCTTGATACGCGGTTTTGCATTTTGTTGTTACGCGGTTTTGTACTTAAAACGACGATATGTAGTTCACAAGTAAGTGTGTACATTATTTCGTACCGGAAAACAAAGTTTGCCTACACCTCCAAGTCTAAGATATTCGTGCAAAGCAATTTCGACAATCCCGATAAAAAGCGCAACTTCCAAAACTACAGAAATCTTATTTCTGTTGCTTTAAAAAGCACTTTGCTTTTGCTGTTTTCTTTCTTTCTTGAAGAGATAAATAAACGAACATTTTTTTCTTGAGAGCTGCAAACTGAGTTAAGAAATTTTGATAGAAGAAAAGTTCTTTTCCATTTCTTTTGCGTCATTTTATATGCATTTTTTCATTTTCTTGAGACCTGGAAACAGGCCTTAATGGAATAACCAGAAGATGCCAGATATTTCAGAATGACGAATTATGTAAAATTAATTACAGAGCTATGTGAATTATTTTTCAGTGATATATATCTGGACCCACGGTTTCAGGTTCGGGACATAAAAATTGAATGTCGCGGTGCGCGGGATCGCGATTGTTTGTTTAGTCCCGCGCCATCTCTATTCGCAAGTTCTTTAATCTCAAGTTCTACTATTTACTTGCTCAATTGAGCTCAGTTCCTTATTACCCTAACTTACCACCGTAATATCGGTAAATTAAACCTCACTAAAAATCTGAAACCTTTTTTTTAAGGAAATATTTTCATTATGCTAGTAGAATTATTTAAAAATAAAATTATTGTCGAATGTATGTAGGTACCAGCGGAACCCTCGATCGGCACACATTTTTTTTCTATTGCCTTCCAAAACTAATTTAGACTGAGGGGTGTACGGTAATTTTATTTTTGCTTGCTTGCAATGTGGTATTGTCTAATGTACATATGTACTTATGTATGTACATATATTATGCAGGCATTATGACCCNTTTTTTTTTTTGCTTGCAATGTGGTGCTGTCCAATGTACATATGTACTTATGTATGTACATATATTATGAAAGCACTATGACCTATATTGCCACAACATGGCCAATATCTGTCAGTTGTAGTCTCGCATACAAATGTACGATTATGTCATAGGCGTTGATCTGTGGCATGGCTACGGCATTGAACTGGGATAACAACTAACCTCACGATGATGCAGGGTAAGTGGTAGGTCCTATTTTGAATTTAAATGCTTATTTGTAAGAACAGGCTTCTCAATTATTCAAGATAGAGAAGTTTGTTTGATTCAAATATACATTTTCGAGTAAACAATGCCAAATAAATAATTATGAAGGTAACAATACAGGCGTGACGCGTGTAAGTCATTAGTTGGGAATTCGATTAGAAGATTCATCACTTTGCGGGCACAATAGATTTCAGATATGTGTAACATTACCGGCAGCAGGAGTGAATGGAAAAAAGATACATTACAGCTGGGTGCAAATATATCTGTCTCTTTTTACGCGCTTTCCAACCATTAGTTCGAGTACCTTTCTCTCTCTCCTATTCCGGCTAATTAGGAAAAGTAAATTAACTACGTTTTTTTTTGGAAAAGTTTACTCAAATTCTACGTACTACCCACGGTCTACATCTCTTTTAATTGGAATAAATTATTTTCCATTTTAAACTACAAAAAGCATTGAGTAGTAACCGCCCATTTTTTTTTTCGAATAAAATTCTATATAGTAATAAACAAACCGCTTATCCAAATTAAATAAATTTGGTATCAAATGAAACTGAACTAAAATAGCTTTCAAACTGAAATATCTTAACGAGGAATGCCACCTTCTGAAAAAATATTTCAATTAAAAATATTTATTAATGATAATAGAACAAACCTTGGGTCAAGTATATGAATTTATTTTGTATTGAATAATAAAAAATTATATATAAATAGGTGGTAATCGTCATTTAGATATTTCTGTGTGAAAGTCGTTTCAGCTGTCTTTCGTTTGGCACCAAATTCATTAGATTTGGATAAGCGGTTTGTTTATTATTAGGAAAGGACTTTTATTTCGGCCTTAAAAAATATTTGGCCAAGTTTAACTGTTAATCTCCTTTAATGCTGGTCGTCTTGCCGTGGCGAAAAGGTTCAAATGACGACATGGAAATCCCCAGAAGGAGCTCCCAGATCCCGAAGAACTAAGAGGAAAGCTTCATATACTTTGCGATCGAGAGGGAAGCTAATAAACCAAACTGGTATGTGGACAAACTTCAAAGGGCGAATCTCAAAAGGGAAATCGTTCCACCAACGACAGCACTACCGGCAGAGAGTGCAATAAGCCTAAACAGGCTACTTCCATTTGACTCCAACCCGCTGCAACGACATTTTATCGACATTACCAAAGACAGTGTGTTGATGGCCAAAATAGACGAAAACTCGAAGACGCCGATATCTATGCAGAAACACTGGGTGGAGATCGACGTCAAGCTATCGAGTCTCGTTATGGACTACGTCCTCGTTAATACGCCGGGTCCCCATCCGGAGTTTGATTCCTCTGGATCCTTTCGAGGAAACTGGGTTATCAGATGCGCGCACCAGGCTGCTTTGGACATCTTAGCTGGGTGCGTCGCTAAAATATGCGCAGCATTCGTCGGCCTAAACTAAGGCTGATTCCAGCTCAGCAAGTCCCTCAGAGGCCACGGGCGCGTATCTGGTTACCCCCAATGGAGGAACCAGGTGAGGAACTGCTGAGGTGCCTAAAGCTGGCACATACCGTGTATAATAGACTGTCAGCTTATAAATAAAACCAGCAGGCCTCTTCTATTGGTCATTTGTGAAGAACCCATTGAGGCTCTGCCAAAAGCGGACAACAAAATTCGCTTTGACATCCGCATGGCCAAGATGAAGATCTTTGAAGGCGACAAGGCTCCTGATCCATGTCGGATCATTGTTGGATACTCTTCAGCATTCGTGCTAAACCCACTACCTTTTCCCTATTTCGGATTCTGAGAAGAACTATATGGCCTAAATTTATCAGGCTAACTATCGTCAGGTAACCCAAATAGTAGTAAAGCAAAAGAGATTACAACTGCTGTAAAACTAGACAACACAGTAGATTAGCTATGCTGACATATTATTTAAAATTTCTTATTTACTCGAGTAGGTTTTTTTCAAATTTATCTGCCCTTCAAATACATTGTTTTCAGAACAAAATTTGTGTTTAAAGGATAGATAAATTTAGAAAACCATAGCAGCGTCGACCACTATGCCTGAACGGTGTGCAAAAATTAAATAAAACCAATTTACTTCGATTTTTTACGCGTTTAGGCATTTTAGTTAAAAAAATCGGGTTTATTAGCATATACTACACATATGTACATATCTACATATATATATCTGCCTTGAAATTTAGGTGCCATTGTAGTTAGTAAACCTGTTTGTCCAATTCGGCTGAACTCTTAAACAATCACCAATGCTTTTGTTTGATAACAAACAAAAATAAAAACCAACTTTTTAACCTGAAAATTTATTTACATAATAAAAAATAAATACTTATATACATACATGTCGTCCAATCTAAAAAAAATATGAAAATTAAAAAAAAAAATTGTTACTACTCATTCGAGTGTGTTTTACGCGCCATTTTGCAGCTACAATTGCAGCGTATAAAAAGAGCTAGAAAAAGTCAAAAAGGGCATGCGTTCATACATGCGTATTTTTTGTTTTTATTTAAACTTCGAGGAAAAAATGCAGTTGCATGGAAAAGTCAGATAGCGAGTTGTAAAATAAATAAAGTTAAAAAATACACAAAAATATCAATACAACGAATGTAAACAGCAGAAAGCCATGCTTCGCATTTTTACTCTGTATGCGAATGTACTATTTATGTACTATATTACCACCCTCCACTGTAAGGGATATGCGAGAAAAATGTGAAATAGTGAAACTGTTGCCATAGAAATGTTTACCTGCGCATATTGCATAATTTTTTATATGGAAAAAGGTGCATAACACCGTCATAAAAAAATTATCAAAAATCAATGTGATTTTTTAGCAACTTCAAAGTCACTTTATTATACCAGATTTTAATAAACTATACCAAAACTGCATACCAAAAACTAATTTAGAAATTCTAGTTAAAATACCTAGAATTAAGATGAAAAGTGTGTGCAATTTTTAAAATTTTCGTGCAAAGTTTGAAATTTGCACTTATATGGTTATGGTTAGATAAGGAGCTGAACTTTAATAAAATTTTAATGAATAAATAAGTGTTTTGTTAAAAAAAAACTTGACAAAAAATATATAGCCATTACATGGTCTATAAAAAAAAAATGGTTGCATGTAGCTTTTATGCCATAATGTAGAAGTAGTAGAACAGGTTTGAAATTGGATGGTTTCAATGGATTCTGATAATCTTCTGTTCGTTGAAAAGCGGAAGGTTGCGTCTTTCCATTTGTTTTAGGAAATTAAAGTTAAGTTGATAACCATTGACTCCGTGATTAAAATTAAGATTAAGATTAATTTCGAAATTAAGATTAAGATGAAGATTAAGATTAACACATGTAATGTATGATTTTTGCTTATTTGAAATCAAACATAGAGTCCAGAAAAAAATGCAGAACTAAATCCATGAAAAAAGTTTTAAGGTTAAGAAAAAGTTGAAAATGAAGCTTAATATCAGGATGATAATTGTTCCCTGTTATGCAGATAGCTCCGTAGAATAAGTACTTGAAGCTACTCTTTCGATTATAGATACGTGTCTACTCCTGATACTCACATAAAGAGGACACTCACATTGGGCAATTCTTTCTCCGAGTGAAGTGCAGAAAAATGTCTCCAAACCAAATTTGACAAGGTATGATGCAGAAAAATGCTCATACATATGTACATATGTACATACATAACCATCTATTGCATTTTTTAAATCTACTTGGGTGACTTTAGAAGGTTTGACTTTGAATTAAAAAATAATAAGTTTGGATTGAAAACTTTCATATTTTTATTAAGTTGATAGTGAAAGGGCATCCCTAACTACAACTGTGGCTAGTTAATCTTCGAGATATTGTTTGGAGACCTAATGAAAAATTGCATTTAAGGAAAGATGGGTTATCTCGTGATAAGTTGCTTTAATAAAATGTCACAGATTTGTACAAAAAAAAAAAATATAAATAGTTTTTGCTTATACGTTATTCGGAAGAAAATGTTGAGCAACCTCCACCAAAAAATCAACGGTAATTTATAGTACCTTGAAACTTACACTTTATCGGTCTAAAATTGAATGGACTACAAAACTGCATACCGAATAAAAAGGTGGAAATATTTATGGAATTTTTTTGAAGTTTGGAAAATTTTTGTGAACTTTGTGCAATTTTTGAACCTTTTATATATGTGGTTTCTGTTCAGCAGGGTTCACACGATTTGTACATTTTCGCAGTCACAGAGCGGCGTCGTGTAGAAATAATTAGTTCAGCTCAATAAAAACTTTCCAAACAACAACATATTTTGTTTAATGAACGAGCTAAAACTTAAATATTTACCTAAATTTGAGTTTAAATTGTTAAACTTTTTAAATAAAGGCATTTCAAATAACTAATAAATAAACGTTAAAAAGAAATTGCAAAGTTGCCCAGTTGCCCAAAAATATAAAACTTACGCGTGTAGATGAGTACCCTTACAGGCCTATCATGCGTTTTACCGAACAATTGAAAATTTTGTTACCAAAAAATAACACCACTTCTTGTAGCCGCAATTTTAAGTACCTTGGTAACAATTTAATCTATTCATCAATTCAGCTATGAACTTTTGTATAAATTCCGGTGTTGCATATTTCACGGAGCTGTATTTTATTACCTGCTTATGCTATATTAACAAAATTTACCAGTGCTCAGAATGCGAAAAGCGTTAAAAAATTACGAGGAACTTTATTTACCGGTAACAAAATTTTTGTTACCAACGCAGAATAGGCCTGTTAATCTGGTTTTTCCTTCAACTTTCCATTTTGGTTACGTATCCGCCATGTCATATTGCGATGAGAATACTGTTACCATATGTAAGTACCTACTGGCATTTAGCTCAATCATGTGTGAATATGTATGCATATATACGAACAAAATGCAAATTTGCTTAAACTCAAAACGCACATTCTTCAGCGGAAATTGACTCAAAGCGGATATGACTTTGAATTGTGTGAAAAATGGAAGTACATATTTAAGTAAAAAATAATAAATGTATGAGGAAGTGCACAGTTACAATATGTGTACTGTGCATGTTAGCATAAGTAAGCGCAAACTGATTTATCTGTTTGTTTCTATGACATTTTATAAATATGACAACATGGCAAACAGATTAAGCAGAAGTGTTTTACTTAATCCGTTGCCGCTCAAATCGAAAATAAAAGTGGCATACATGTATATATTTTTATTGGCATTTATTGCAAAGCACCAGGTAAAAAAAAATATAAAAATAATTTTGATTTTGGCGCTAGATAAGTGTAAGATATACTCGTGTCAAAAGGGAAAATTTATGTACATAAATTTTTATATTGACTCATAATTATACATATATTTATACTTATGCATATTTATGTTATACGATTTCAAATATATTATATAATTATAATTATAGGAAGCATCAACAAAACCACACAAAAAGTATTTATTGCGCATCCATTCCTGCAATCTGTTGAAAAAAGGTTAAGTTAAACTGCAGTACTCCGCCCCAGTCGAGGAGCAAAATTACACATAAAATATTTTAAATAAGAGCGCTTGGTTTTTGTTTGCAATTTTAAAAATTTCTTGTTCAAAAATCAAATGGGATGGTGATCGAGGAGTAGACATTGGGGCTGTTCACACTTGCCTGGTTATCAGCTCATCTGGTTATATTTTGCGATTATGTTCGGATTAAAGCCCTCCAAAAATCATAGAATATACATCTCAATTTTGTATGAAAATTCAAAACTTAACCCCTATCAGGGGGTATATAATAAATAATATGTTTGTTTGCAAGAGGGTCGTAGCGGGAAATGGTCAAATGAATTCGTTTTCAGCGACCCAAGAAATCTTAGAAATATTTAGTGGCGTCTATCATATCTGGCTCACAATATTTTCTTTGTGTTTGTGCAATTATTATACTACTGTTTTCGGATTTTCCACATAAAAGTGTCCAGGACCTGTTTTATGTTCACAACAGTTAAGACCTGAAACATTCTGAAGCCCTGTATTTAAGAAGATTTGCCGAAAAAAACCAATCAGATAACAATTAGGAACCATAAAATAGGGTAAATAAAAAAAAATTGCATGAAATCATGCAAAAGTCTAAAAAACTAATCATGCAGTTCGATTCCCTATACCCGAAATAGGGTAAACCTCTCCGGCCATGTCTTTGAAAAATTTTGTAAAAAACTTGTCACAGTGTAATTGGACAATGATGTTCATCTATAGAATCGACAGATGATTTGTGCCCAATATTAAACAGCTGTATCTCTTAAGCATTCCCTACTGCAGGGAGTCTTACACTCTCCTCTTCGAAATTGAATCAACAGATCCTTTCAACTTAAAAAATAAAATATCCATATTAAGAGATATTCATGAAAGAGTTTCTTTGTTTACTTCGTATGCATTAAAGTAGGAAACTCATTTACAAGAATGAGCAAAAAATGTTCAACTCATTAAGTAAGATACTTGTAGCGCAAATCAAGCGAACACCAATAAATGGGTAACAAATTAATTTTCCAGACTTTTTGGCAAGCAAGCGAGCTGATGAGGAGCTAACCAAAAGAAAAAGGGCGTCGACATTGACGACCGACCATCGAAAAGCTGAGAACTTCATCAAAATGGAAATGTAGTTGAAAGTCGATGCGAATATTTTGTAACTTAGCAGCTGAGGAAAATGAAATCAACGATGGAGGTCGATTATTAATGAAGGAACAAAATGAAGAAGAAGAAGACTAAAAGTAAGCTGAAGCAGAAATACAAACATAATTTCGATGAACCGCAGGGCAAGGAACGCCAGCATTGGCTAGCCAGAAGTGTTTGGCAGTCATTCAAGCGAAATGTTGTACAAAATTTTTAATTTCACTTTAGGTTTCTCAAGTGGCAAATCATTTAATATGTATGTAAGTACGCGCATTTTGAAAGCTGTGCACCAAAATATAGCATACGAAATTAAAGACTATATAAAGAAAGTCAAACGTGAGTTCATAGTGCAAATGTTAAGACAGAAATGAAAGGGCGTCCATGAAGGGGAATAATATGTAAATATGTAGTAATGTTAACAAGGGAATCGACCTAGATATAAAGCAGACGCTCGCTCACTCAAAGGACTTTAAGGTTCAATAGAATAAAATGAAATATAAGTTTTTGACGATAGCGCAAAAGGTCGACTTTTCTATTTATTAACTGCTGTCACTACTGTTGCAGTTGTTGTTGTTCTTGTTGCTGTTGCTGTGTTTATTTTTGTGATGTTGGCATTTTGCCTTAAATGCTTTGCCAAATGTACACAATCAAATAAAAGCTATTCGAGAAATAATTTTATTTGCAAACTGCCACAAAAATAAACATACAATCACAGCCACGAACTGATTGAAAATAAAAAAAAAAAAACTTTTAAAAATGGCAACCAAATGGTGACAAAAATAATTGCAAATAATAATTTTCATAATAACGGTGGCTATAAAGAAGACATAAGTATATACATATGTACTCACAAACGTTTAGTAATTTGAATGAATGTCTTTAACCCTTTCAGGACCAAGCAAAACATGCTGCCCAAAGAGTTGTTCCACTTATAAGAAGACTTTGCGAATAATTTTTAAGTTAACTGTTTTTTTTTTTTTAAATTAGCCGCATCTTTATTTGTCATAAAATTTTAGAAATAAATATTCATAGCAAAATTACAAAAATTTAACACAAACTAGAAAATAATGCAAAAAAAATCAGTTAGAGAACTTAATAAAAATGGAAATGATAGGAAAATTTCATGACTATCCACTCGTACGAAAACAAGAATATGCTCCAATAAATTATTAGAAAAAATTAAATTTAAGAAAACAAATTTTTTAGATAAAAATAATTTTCTGAAAAAAAGAGACGAGTTACAATTTTAGAAAAACAAATATTTTTGCTGAAATTTTTTTTGTATCTCATCATGAGAACCTCCTCCTTTTTTAAAGTCGTAAAAAAATAGATTTTTCTTAAGTAAAAGGCAAAATTACTTTTTAAGAATACAATTTCCTCAAACAGTTTTCCAATACAATTTCTTTCTTTTTTACTTTTTCTGCTTTTATTAAAAGTATTTTTCTCAGAAATGCATTTTTTCCAAAAAAAATATTTTTACTAAAAGCAAAAATTATAAAAAAAAATATTAAAAGGAAACAATTGTATAAGAAAAAATTTTGACCAAATTCAATTGTTTAAAAAAGAATTTTCCCCTTCCTTTTTCTTAAGAAAAATCAGGAGTTTTTACCGACCTTAAAAAAGGAGAAGGTTCTCATTTCGTTGTTATATTTTTAGTTGTAGGCTTGCGGCCCGGTAGTGGTTAAACGAAGAAGCACGGCGAGCTGGTGGCCGATGTTTAGAGCTAACTATGGAGGCGACATGTTTGCAACCTGCGGGATGTTACTGAAACCTGTGGTTTAGACATGGTGAATTCATTTTGGATCATATATTCACCGTAAGACAGATTTAGGAAAAGATCCACGACTGGAAGGTCGGTACACGCGATCTCTCAGTTGACTTTAGAACAGCTGTATTTAGCGCGGAAAGGTGTTGCCTAGTTATATTACGCGATGTCTGAATTGGGTACATATCTCTGCCAAACTGACACCGCAATTGTGAAATGCAGCACAATTTGTCGAAATGGCGAAGCCGACCCGTTCGATAGATGTTTCACAAAAGGCGAATCACTATCTTGCGATTTCTTTAAACTAGTTAGAGTTGCAGACATAAATTGCTCTGGAACAATCTTTTATAACAGCCCTTTGTTATATTTTATTAAACAAATACTACTTATACTTTCTATAAGTAATTTATCATGCCAGTGCTGGCAAATGACGCAGAAGCTTAGCCAATGGCAATATCGGATGGAAAATACAGCAGGCGACATAATAACGGAATATAAGAGAATTACAATGACCCACGGTGGCACCTGGTGGTATCAGAGGAAGAGGAAGGACCAGAAGTGAAGCGACCGACGTGCTTCATTGAACTCGGCCAAAATAGCTCAGGCGATTACAGTGCAAGATACCAAGCAAGAAGAACAAGACAATATGACTATTTTCGTTCTTAGTATCCGAATAGTATGGTATATTACCATGTTTGATTGAACCTTTTCTAACTTCGCTTTTTCATACTTTTCAAGCTTAAAGGAATCATGAAATTTTTATGTTTTGCTTGCAGCAGTGTCTATGAACTTTTTCAGTTACAGTTTTTTTGCACCCGTTGAAAGCACATAGTTCACTCTCTGTGCGTATCTACAGATAAGCGATCAATAGAAGAAGAGTTACACAGCAAGCCATAATAATATAGTTTTAGTTATGGAGCATAAAATATTTTCTATGAAAATCGTGATATTTTCACATATTTTCGCTCTGCTTTTACTAGCCCGTAAATATAAAACTTGAGTGCAGTTGAAAGGGAATTCGTGTAATTTTCAATACAAACATACTATGTATGTAAGTACATATGTACATATATACTGTACTGTATCCACCACGTGAACGGCTTTACGGCTCGTATGTCAATATTTATGTATGTAAGTGCACTTATGTATTGTATTGGAGACTCGAACAAATGTTTACGCCTTTACGGTGTATTGAACTTTTGTGCGCTGATATTTTTGATTGCTTTTCTGCGTAAGAGTTCAACTATTGAGCTGCATAGGTTAAGTGGAGATTTAGTAAAAATGAAATTGAATGAATGAATTGAATTTTATTTAGAAATGTGTTGGAATCTTTAATTATAATACTTACTTTTAGTAAAGTTTATCAAAGATTTACTTAGTTTATATAGTTACTTAGTTAATTAGATTTAAAATTTGGAATATCCGGACCCTTAAAGGGGAAGGTGCCTCTTCCCGGCTGGTTTATGTCCTTGGGAAGACAAAGGCTGAAATCACCGCCATCCAAGAAATGCAATGGACGAGGCAATGTAAGGAAAGCGTGAAGCCTTTCGACGTCTACTATAGTTGGTACATAAAGGACTGCAAATTTGGTGTTGGACTCGTGGGAGGAGAGAGGCTCCATCGCCGAGTACTGGTGTTCACCTCGGTGGACGAACGTCTAGCCACAATTCGCATCAAAGCGAGATTCTTCAACATCTCGCTCATCTGCGCCCATGCCTCCAAGGAAGAGGAGGACGAGGCGTGCAAGGATTTCTTCTATGAGCGCTTGGATGGTACATATGAGCGCTGCCCCCGATACGATATCAAAATCGTGCTCGGCGATTTTTATGCCAAGGCAAGGATCTTTGACGCCACTGACCGAAAATTCAGCCTCCACGACGAAACGTCCAAAAATGGACTGAGGCTAATCCACTTCACCGGGCCCGAAACATGGTAATATGTAGTACTAAGTTCTAGCATAGGAAGACCCACCAAGTTACATGGCTGTCTCCAGATCGAAAAAAGAGAAACCAAATCGATCACATTGTGATAGACGGAAGGCATGCTTCCAGCATTTTAGACATACGTACACTCCGAGGGCCAAACATCGACTCGGACCACTATCTTGTGGCAGCCAAGATACGCACCCGCCACTGTGCAGCAAAAACAACGCTCCTGTTCTGAAAGTATTTCACGCTGGCCGCGATGATGCCCAAAAGGATTTTCCAGTCACTTTTTCACATAATGAATTTAACTAAAATATTTACCTCTAAATACTTATTGCATGTTCCCTACTTTCATATAACGGAAAATTAGGAACTGCGAAAAATGTGCTTCTTCGGTGACTAATGAAACCATTCCGCTCCAATTTTCGTGAATGTATGAATGGACTTAAAATGGGCGTTGTTTTGTTTATTTAATGTATGTACATACATATGTGTTTGAAACTACTATTTATTTATTGACGATTCCTATTCTTGGACTATCTAGTATGTTTCACTTAATTCGCCACGATTTTGGGAACTAAAATATGAAAAATGAAGAATTTTCTAAATATTTCGACAACCTGTAATGTTATTGAAAAATGATGTAAGAACGGGAAATACTAATAATAACCTGTAATTTGATTTATTTTTACCAAATAACGCATTCCCCCCAGATATTACCAACCAAAGCTCCATTTTAAAAATTCGTTCAATTTGAATCAATTTCGCGGGCTAATGATGTTATTTAAATTAATATTTCGTGGCCAATTATTATTGGCTTTGGCCTAAGGCAACAAAATTTTACTATTACAATAGTTTTGAAAAGTAAAATAAAATAATTTTATAAAGTGCCACATTTCACTGCTTGTGGACAGGCGAGCATCTAGTTACTATCGGCCGGATTCGTTTTTGGCGATAAAAAACTAGTATTTACTGAACCGGTTCTACCTTAATAACTTGTTCGGGCTTTCCCTGCAGAGTAGTTCCCCATAAATTAATAATAATTTAAATCCAATAAAAAATAATTTAATGGAAAAGGTAAAAAACATTTTCAAGCTAAATATATTAATTTATCATAACGAAATCGAGGAAGAGTTCCACGAACTCAACTAAAAACAAATGAAATAAAAGTCTACTTAATATAAAATAAAAAATTAAATAAATCACATCCAAAAAAATACACAAAATAATATTTTTATAAATAAAATTGTAGCATATTTAGTTATAATAATTAAAGCAAAAACACCACTTCTGTATTCAACATTAAATCCAGAAACTAATTCAGTTTCACCTTCAACAAAATCAAAAGGATTACGATTAATTTCAGCCAAACAAATACAAAATCAAACTAAACTTACACGTATGTGGTATATGTTCATACATATACATATACATGCATACATACATACATGGAAGTGGCAAAGCGTATCGAAATCAAAAGCGAATAAGCAAATAAAAACCTTGGAGTTTGTTGGACTGAAAAACTGTTGCTTCGACAGAGCACACATATGCTTACTAACAGGCATACATACATACATACGTACGTACATATGTAGGTACAAAATGTGCCAGCCACATCATACTCTTATCTATATCCGCAATCATTCACTCATTCATCGCCATATCAATAACCATTTCCTTATTCACATCAATTTCCTTAATTCGTTACATTGGGAAATCATGCAAATTGATTAGCATTGAAAAAAATCATATTTTTTTTTGTAATTTTTGCGGATTTTCTTTTAACAAGATGAAAGTGAGTGTATTTTATTATGCATTCCTGGAAGGCAAAATAAAAATATATGCACAACAACATCTTTTGCTAACTTCAAAATTTGCATATTTGTAAATGTATTAGATATGTATGTATGTATGTATCTACCTAATTATGTAACACAGGAGTGTGCATAATCGAATCGATGTAAAAATTTAAATTTGCAACAAAAAAGCAAACTTTTCCTTTGGCGAATTCACTCTTCAATATGGCTGCATGGCTGTTATACTTCCGTCCACCCAGTTTATTAGGTATAGGGCCGAATTAATATGAGGGTCCTTACCGCTTACCTGCAGATTAAATGCAGAGAACGCCAATAATTGTAAAGAGTGTTTACTAAATTTCACCAAAAAAATAAAAAATAAATGCAGTAGATAAGAGAAATGCTATAAGCATAATTTTTAAACCAACATACTCTTTGTCACTCGGACTAGTACCTCCATCGGCGCTGTTAAGTACAATAATTATTTTTTAAGTCTTATGTAATGCTCAGTAGGTTACAGTTATTTATTGCTTGGAAAATAAATAATCGCTATTTCCTGATTTTTTTGTTGCTTAGGAAGTAGAACTTATGCGAATGCATAAAGAGAGAGAGAGAGACAAAGAGACAAGGGTAAAAACAAAGACATAGACAAAAGCAACGACAAAAACACCGCAACTGAAACAAACATACACAGATATTTATGAGTTTGAGATTATGATTGTAATAACAAAGTTAATTATAATGGCAGTGGTAAATAATTTCCATGGGAAAGGTAATTATAATGTAATGGTTATAGTAATGTAAATGACAATGGTAATGGTATTGGCAAGGCTAATCACAATGGTGCTGTAATGGTAATGGTGACCGGGGGTGAACCGGGGGGTGAACCGGGGCTCTTCTGTGATCTCCTTGGGCTCGCGAAGGAACATCTCTTAATTCTTGTGCGTGTACTGACAGATCACCGTCCGATTTGTATTCACGCCGTGGATCAAACCTTACGCCGGACATGCTTTTTCGCAGCTGCATGGAAGACGACAGTGTGGAAAGTAGAGATTGGCACGGGACTAAATCCCGAAATGTATCACTAAGAAAAATTCACATGTCTTTCAAATTAATTACAAATAACAAACAAAAAATAATGATAGATCTGGCATCTTCCGATTATTCTATTTTGCTTTTCTGTTTGTTTTCGTCCCAATAAAACATTAAACAGTCCATATTTCACACATCCCGGCCAATTTGAAATTAGTACCGTGGGTCCGGATATTCCGCGTCCATCTTTAGTGGACTTTTTCATTGACTGCTCAGATATTGCTTAATTCCGGCTTAGGCACTTGGGAGCGTAGTTGCTAACTGGTTCATAGGAGCTCTTCGGAAGTGCCGCTTGCGTAACTTGTTGTTAATTGTCGCCTTGCTCTAGCAGTTACCGTTCGCAGTCGCATCACAAAGGACCGATTCTCATGGCCTAAGTGAGCGCTTTGACAGGGGGGAAACGACGTTAACCTTACCCAATTATTCCACTTGATATTTTCGGGAAGAATTTAGCATGTGTTCTACCTTGCGTACTCGTCCAGTAATGTTTCGTATTTTTATTCCGGTGCAAACATAATTATCCTTTAATTAACACACTTGTTGCGAAATTTGCCTGAAACCGGAAATATTCAATGACATTCAGCTTAATTAGATTTTGTGGGTTTCCTAAGAAAAAAAAGGAACCGCAACGTAAAGAGAAATGAATAGTAATTTTCATAGCACATGAAAAAAGTTGACACATTCCAAAGAAAATCAGCCAAATATCATTTATGGCTAAATTCAAATAAGCATTTTTGGCTACCTAATGAGTACACCCTGTCGTATACGTGACAACCAACACATGGCATGCCGGCAACAAGTGTGCGAGTAATTTCTTCTTGGCCTGAGGCTTCAGCTAAATTTTTGTGTAGCTCAGTAAGCAAAAAAAAAAAAGCAAAAGCAAAATTGAAAATAAAAATAGAAATATTTCCGTTTACCCGTACTTAACCGAAGAGCTCTTCAATACATGAGTGGCCTTTTCAACATATGGTTGATGGTTATTGGCTGTTGCCTTGAAATGAGCGCCGTTGCGAACAAATTGCTTGCTACATGCGGTTTTCACGTAGATGTTGAATAACTAACTGTAATATAATTTGATTAAAGGAACTACTGGAAATACATATACTTAGGGGTCTGTGTGTGTGTAAATGAATATATGTATGTACATTGTTGGGTGTACATTTTTAGATTTACTAGTAACTTTTGAAATATTTTTCACGCTTTTTTTTATGCGTAGTTACTTTTTAGGTGTGTTACGTTTTAATAGATACAGTCACCATGTTGGTTCCTCTATTTTTCAAGGAAAATGTTGTTTCTCCATACCTGAAAGTCGATTTGAATTTTCTAGGTACATGTGGTTGCTATTTAGAAAGAATTGAACTGCTAAGCTGTATAACATCGGTAGATACCTTCACTCTTTAATATTTCGGGGAGTGCACCGCACCCAAATGATACAATAGAAGAAGTTTTTGTGGTAACATTAAATGGTAGTGGCTTGAAATTGTTTTTATTTTCATATTGTGCTCACCTTGTCTATACCAAAAGCCGACAGGAGATCTCACATCTCTGTCAAGGATTTCAAGCCGTTATCCTAATTTTTTGGACGGGATTGTTGAAGCCGCTAAAACAACAACAAAAAAAAAACAGCAGTACAAAATTAACCGTTTCTGATCTTAGACTCGGTGTTTACTGTAATGATTTACCTTTGAAAACAAATTAAAAAAATATGTGATCAAAAATAAACAACTAAAAATATGCCCTTTTCAAAAATGATTCAAAATTTCACTTCTCCGACTTTTTTCGATAGTAACAGTAATCAATTTTGTTTCAATCTACACAAGTTATATATTTTTGTCAAGGGCCCATCAATACCTTTCGAAGAGTAGGTAGATTAATTGACAGACACTTTTTAACAGAGGTTAATTTTTTGTGTGATTATTCCAAAGCTTACCAGATATTTATGAATGAAAAAATGAAAAAAAAAAAAACTGCTTGGCCTTGTGAAAAAAATGTAAAATATTCAGATATGCGAGAAACATTGGATATCCGTTTGATAAGTTTTACATTGAAAGAAAATCTGCTGAAACGAAAATGAAGAGCTTCATCAGTCAGTGAAAATTTTATATTTTTACTTTACTCGTATAATTTAATTTTATCATTTTAGTGATAGCGTTAGTTAAAGATAACAATATTTTCTATGAGAAGGTTATGTTTTTGAGCAAAGAGGTCATATTTTATGTTTCGCAGACACAAAACTTTGTAAATATTTTAATTTGAATATAGAGTACATAGTAATTTGGTGTGAATTGATGAAAAAATTGTTTTACTGCATCTTATCACAGAACGAGAATTTGCACCCAGCTTTACAAAGCACATACACTTGCATACATATCCGCTGACTATTTATCACTGCTTAGAAATACCTAATAGGAACACCTTTTGCATTTAAATACATCTCAGTTTTTGGGGGAAAACATTTTTATACAAAACAACTTACTTCTATTTGTTTATTTCTACATAGAAGTAGTTTTATCTTTAGTAATACTTATATTGACCTAATTTAATGGTTGCTGACGATTATGCTTCCGCCTACACAATTTCGATTAATTTGTATTTAGCTTAAAGCCAAAAAGTCGCAAATAGCGGGGAGAAAAAAATTGGCGCCAGACTACATAGAATTCATTATCCAATGCACGCATCTCATTGAAACAATTCATCAAAATGTCGTACCCTTAGCCGCCAACTCTGCGTGATGGCTCGCCTCGTAAGCATGTTGTTATCTCTATTACCTCATTAACAACATATGTACATATGTACAAAGTACATATGAATTTATAGGCCTGCAAGAAAAATACGAAAATAAAAAGGTATGTATAAACTAAAAGTAAAAGCTGATAACATTTGTTGCCGTCATAGTTGCCACTGGTTGAGCATATCTTTGATGACATACACAGGGATCGTACATTGGACAGGATCGGCTTCCAAACGAGATCTATCCACACATTTTTAGCATCTAGCAACATGCCAAATAATCTCTTTCACACCTAGTTGGCTTAACTTAGGTGGTGAAGTGATGTACATTTTATTCAAAAATCATTAAGGTATAATGTTTGGGCTTTCGCGAAACTTTTTGCAATATTATTGTACATTTTAAAAAGCTTACTTATTTAGAAGCCAAAACTGTTCGGCATTTTGAAAGCCAATGCACCATTTTCCATTACAAATGTGCCGATTTAGTATGTGATATGCTGAAATGAAAGAAATATTTTAGCTCACCAGCTGCAATCCTCTTTATAACTAAAAGAAGAGTTTTTTGCGACCCACCCTAATATATTTCCATATGTATTTTTATTATTGTTCATTTGCTCATTTGCACTTGAATGTAGGACATTTGTAAACTATATTCATATGTACATCCATACATACATATGAGCATAAATATGCCGTTCATTTGACGATAATCATTTGTGGGAATGTGAATAGCATATTTGTATATGCCTATGTTGTATACATATATAAATTTATACGTACATGTTTATCTAATATAAACTACTCAGTCAGTCATAGCAAAAACCACATAGATATTCATATCGTCGTTTAAAGTACAAAACCGCGCATCAAGATAATGCAAACCGAGTATGTGAGGTTGCATAGATTATTTTCTAGAGAGTAAAAACACTTGTATTTCAAAATGGTTCTCTTTTTCTAAAGCAATCACATTTCCGGCTAGTATATGCCAGGACGAATGAATAAGGATTGAGCCAAGAGCTTGTGTGAGCAAATCCAATTTTTGCCGGCAAATGTCAGTTAGGCGATTTGGCAGAATGACGATACGCGGTTTTGTACTTTAAACGACGATATAGTTGTTTATTTGCGGAAGTATTTGCATGTATGCGTACACATGTAGATATGTATGTATGTGCATATACGGTTTTAAGAACTTTCTTTCTCCACTTAAACATAATTGCTGTCTCATTTCGTATTATTTGTTTCGGAAAAGAAGGAAATAAGTGTGTGTCATTAGCTGCTATGTTAAATAGTTGTGCATTGTGTGTATACACTATTTTAATGAGCGTCACTATATCAACATTGTCTGTATAGTATATGTTTGTTATGTGAGCTTGTGTTATTACTTTCTAATAAGGGAAGCTACTAATTCAGATTGATCGTATCAGTACAAATTTAAAATATTTGTGAGTATACTGCGCTTTTTTCGCGAATATTTTGTTTTACTCCTACCTCAAAATTTTGTGGGAAGTACCTAAAAAAACTCCCTGAAGGTCCAAAGACCACTCCTCATCCGCTTTCCATCTTTGACTCGCCTGTGTACCAGACGTCTTGGTCTAGAATTTCCATCTAAAATTTCCTTTTAAAGCAGATTTATTTTGGCATAGCGTGTGTTTTTCATTTAGGAGTACTGTCAGAATTATCTAATACAAATGGACGGAAATGTGGAGTGGGGTTCAACCTAGAAGCTTTTCTAAGACCGCGGCTGAACACGTTCCCATTGCTACTGTCATCGACAATAGAGCCATCCTTTGGAGTTTCTTCAGAAGTCAAACGGAAGTTTATTTGCAGCATTTTGGGCCACCAGAATATGGAGGCATAGGCTACATTAAAACAAAAATAATCGAAAATGTCGATTTATCAATTAATATCTTGTAATTAGCTGCAATTATTTGGTTATGCTTTGCAATTAACTATTTGTTACATTAATCGTGAGGTCAATTTAGACTACTACTGACAAAAAATTAAACTTTCCCCGACTGCTTAACACCCTGCCGCACATCGTGTCAAGCTGAGTGATTGCTACCAAATTTTGGTCTGTTTAAAAAATTGTATACTTCCAAGTATCAATTTGCATGATAATTGAATTCAAATAACTTCTATAAACCAATTTCAGCACTGATATCTTTTTAATTTCGTATTCAATAGAAATGTCAAAGCAAATTTCTAAATAAAACATACATACTCATTCTTTTTATCCATTTTAAGCGGAAAAATATTGCATGACCGAAAAGTTTTGCAAAAACTTGTAAGGATTCTCAAGGGCACGACGCAAACTCTCGTCACATTTGGTATAAAATAAAAATAATAAAAAAAATAAAAATAATAATAAAAAGCTTGAATATTAAAGGTCCCCTCTTGAAATGAAGGCAAAAAAGGGCGCCGATACTGAAATGGCGAATAAATCAGCAAGCATTATTATAGTCTTCATTGTAAGGCACCTAACATGAATAAAAGCGAGTACAAAGAAAGTAGTAAACATATTAACAGCCAGCACTCACTAATCACATATGTATGTCCGTATGTATGCACTGCACAATGGGGTTACGCGCGTGTAACGAAATAATAAAAGTAAAAAATAAATAAAAATAAATAAACTCCCTAATAAGTGACATTTGTCATGCAACAAAATCTGAGTAAATCTCTGTACGCATTTGTTTGGCTTTGCACTTTGTGCTTACACGCTCCACTGACAAGGCGAAAATTCAAGGACTCAGCCACTCTGAAATACGGAAACCAATAATTATTTTGCAGCAAAGCCGAGTTCATTTGAGAACATAATCAACATGTTCATTCATGTTGTTATTGCGAGTATTGTCAGTGCTGGCAAATCATCCACTTTTATGTCGCTTCCAAGTTAATTGTGTAATTTATGCACGACAGGATTTGATATACATATACGCCCACATGCACTACATATGTATGTGTGTGTATACGTAAAGAAATTCGATGCTGTTGCAGTTATTTTTAATGATTACACTGCTGCGCCCGCATCATATTGCCAACATTTTCTTGGCTTATTTGCCGACACATTATAAATTACCGGCCGGCATACTGCGGGAATGCTTAAAGTGTATTTGGTTTTAATGTATTGCTATGAAAAGGTATACTTACAGGCGCCAGCACGTATGTTAACACTAAACAGGCAGTTTACAGCCCAACTCGTATTATACTCGTGCCATAATTAATGCTGGCTCAGCTTACAACGCCTCCGCTATAGGCTTCGAAATATACTTAGCTCACCTGGCTGTCTCAGGTTTTGAAGAATTTATTGCATGCTTTGTTATTGCAAGCGTTTACGATGCCAATCTCTGCCAGCGGTGGCATTTTGCGTGTGAAATTTTACCATCTCAATTCTGTTGTTGGATGTGCTTATGAAACGTGACTGGAAATTATGATCATAGAAATCAGTGGCAAAACATCAAATCAGATTTGTTTAGACATAACCGAAAACATAAATCTTCTGGTATGATACGTGTGAGTTGATAAGAATGTTCTTGGTTGTGTTATAAATAATTTTGAGCTGCTTAAAATCCAACTTTTGTTTGAAAGTCACAGCTGACAGAAATCTGAAACGATTGAGCAAAAAATTTGTTTAAAATTATACTTAAAAGTTAACCAAAAGAAAAATATTTGTTTGCTATCGTAGCTTATACTTAATAGCTATAGTAGAAAGTCAGACTCTGAGAGAATTTTATTCCAACTTGCCACACATGCTTGCACCAAGAAAAAAGTAACTTTATTTTTTTTAAACAGTCTTTTTTGGTTTTTCCATGTTGGCGATTTGCAAGTTTTGAACAGGAAAGGTATTTGTAAGTGACTGTATTTTACAAGCTTTTAGTAGCATTCACTTGTGTGTAACGAAATCTTGCAATACATTTTTAACCGAGTTCGCGCTGAGCTAGAGATCTGCAGCTTCAAACTAAAATCAGAACCCCGAAGAAAAACGAGATGCAAAGGTGTGATATGGCCCGATAACATGCTGAAACCACAAATATTGTCGACATCACGGGCTTCAATTCCAGGCAACAAAAAGCTAGTTATCATGGTGCCGTAGCGCTCGGCATTGACGGTTATGTGCTGTCTGCGGCCCTTCATTGGAATGTAATTGTTTACAAAAAGTAAATGTCGGAGATTGTTCTTTCGGGTAATAATAAAAACTCAGATATCCAGTTATGGTTTAAGTATTTTATTAAAAAAAAAGAAGTTCTAGATATATCACCCCTTACAAGTGTAGGTAGGTTTTTGTAATACCTTTACAACGATGTGTCATTTATAGGAACCGGATATCAAATAAAAATGTAAAAATATAAAACTTACTGTTTTTGCAGGGTGCCGAAAGAAAAAAAAAATACCTTCCTAATATACTCTCCTATTGAGTGTTTAAAATCACTTGAAACAAATTGAAAATTTTTCGGCCCGTATATCGTGATACAACCTAATGTACATACCTGAAATATTCGTTTCGTTCCTATTGGGTCTTATGAATAAAAATTAAGTAATTGCTTTTTCTTAATTTACATTTACATAAATTTATTTGCAAAAACGAGCCAAGTTCTGAGATTTTAAGAAAATGCAATTGCTAAGCTTGTATTCATGGGCCGTATTGAATTGACTTTAAAAAATCGTAAAAAAAATTTAATCCAACTGCCAAAAAGACGTAACCGACAATTTTTTTTTTATTTTGTTTTTATGTAGAAAGGACAATTTTGAGAAAATTTCGTTTACATCTTTTCGGTGGTTAGGGCTCAATATGTCTTTTTTTTAAAGATTATGTATATGTACATACCAATGAGTAGAGAATGGGGAGTGATGAAAAAACAACAAGAGTAATGTTTTTGTAAATTTTTTTTACAAAAAAGTCATGCAGGGAACTCAGGTCGTATTCGTATTCGTATTTGTCTTCGTTTTGGTCTTCGTATGTTTTTCTATGAACTTCGATTCATTTTTGTATTCCTATTTGTCTTAGTCTTGTAAGTAAAATATTAGAAAAATTCGACAAAGTTTCTAAATCTGTAGCGTTTTAACTAGTTTTCTTAGAAACAATCTGAGTATGGAGTTTTGTAGCCGATTAAATTTTAGTGCAACAAAGTGCAAATTTTAGTAGCTAGGACTAACTGTTGAATTTTGGGAATTTTTCTTTTCTTTGTGGAAGGTGTTGCTAATTTTCTCCATATAAAAAAATTGTCGAACATATTTTGTACAAACAATAGCCAAATATCAACGCTTAGTCCCAGTTCAATGAAACTTGTATTTTATTATACTAAAATTTAATAGCCTACAAAATGTACTTGATGTAAATTGTGTTTCTTTTCGATAATAGGCTATATTTTCACAAAAAAATAATAAACTTTTTTTAAACAAAGAAATGTTGCCAAAATTGCAAAAATAGTGTATTTTTCCTATTTACATTCTCGCCGCCGTACATACAGATACACAGTAAGTGTACACCTTGTCCTAACAAAAATTTTTCATTCATTATTTATGAAAATATAGATTATTCTAAGAAGTTTTACACTTTATATAAAGTTCACAAAAATTCAAACAATTTTCATCAAAATTTCAAAATTTTTATTGAGAATTTCTAGAAAATTTTAGAGTATGCAGTTTTATAGCCCGTTAAATTTTAGTAAAACAAAGTGCTAAATTGCCAAGTGGCTAAAAATTACCGTTGATTTTTTAGATTTTTTTTTGTGGAGGGTATTGCGCGTTTTCTTCCATATAACGCGTGATCAAAATTTATCTATAAATTTTTTCTTGAAAATAAGTGTTAATATTGTATTAGAACATGGTGTACACTTACATTTGGCACTAACTGTACGTACATATCTAAATTTATAAATTTAAACCTTAACGCCACCAACACGTCCGCATGGTTTTCTCACAATATTTAAATAACCAAGAAAATATTTACGCAAAATAAAGTTATCTGTGGATGTTCTAACAAGAAATAAAACGAGGTATTTTTTAAGATATAGAAACCATACATCATGTCAACAATTGCGTGCACAATCGGTTTTCATCTTCAGACAATTCAGGAGACATCTATGTACATACGTATGTGTCTATTCTTCCACACATCTATTTATGCATTTGCCTGCCTGTCATGGCATTTCACTTATGTGTGTTTTTATATTGTTTGCCTGTCTGCTGTTGTTGACATTTAACATCGCCAACGCTGAAGACACAGAAAGAGACATGCATGCAAAAGACACTGAAGGCCTACGTGTCGCATGAGTAACTGCTAAATTTATATTTTATTCATTCATTTACTCGTTTGTAGCTTTTGTTTGTTTTTGAAACATGCGTGCTGGTTTATTGACAAGATTTTAACATTGTTTTGCATGGTTGTGACAACTGTCGTGTAGATACATATGTATGCATGTATGGCAAGTACTTTTGTGACGTCGTAATTTTTGCTTGCCTGCTTTTCTGAATTATGCTTGAAAAGAAGCGTTGGCACGTACTTTTATTTAAGTAGTTAAATAAATAGACACCAAAAGCTTTTACTTAAAATGAAGTGAGGCGTCCATTAGCTTTTTGCTATAGTTACAAGCGTTAAGAACTTCAATAACAATGCCTTGGAGCGTATGAAATTGTTTGAAGAAAAATTTTGGATATTACCAGCCAATTTCACGAAAGCTGTTTAGGGGAAAAATGATTTAAATTAAAAAAATTAACATCATTTTTTACTTAAATAGCTTTTGTGAATTTTGCTGTAAATGTTTGTTGACGAAGCGAAGAAATTTGTAAATGATAACATATGTACGTACGTATGTAGTCACTTATTGAGCTGAACCGCTGATGAGTGTTGCAGCGTCGTAGTATTTAAGTACATGCAAACGCATATAAATATATTGTTCTTTGATGGTTAGATAGTCTTTTGGAAAATCAACAAACAAATACCTTTTTTTCATTAAAAGTAATAATCTAAATTACGTTTGAGATTTGAATTTTCTCCAAGACAGACGACAGCATTCACCCATTTCCGCTCCCATTACCGCTACGATTAGCATAAGCATTACCATTACTATTATCATTTTCATTACCATTGCCATTGCGATTATCATTACTATTACGATGAGCAATACCATAGCCAGTACCATTATAATTTCCACTACCATTACCATTGCCACTACAGTTGCTATTATCATCACATTTACTATTACCGTTGCAATTATCATTACCCTTACCAGTACCATAACCATTCCCATTACCATTGCTATTGCCATTACCGTTATTATTTCCATTAAAATTAACCTTTCCATTACCATTACCACTGTCGTTATTATTGCCATTTCCATTACCATTATCCTCACCAGAACCAGTACCATTTAAATTTCCATTACCATTACCATCACCAGAACCAGTACCATTTCAATTTCCATTACCATTACCATTATCAGTACCAGTACCAGTACCAGTACCATTACCATTACCAGTACCAGTACGATTACCATTACAATTTCAGTTACCATTTTGGCTTCTGCGAACGTGTAACTCTGTGTAAATAAAAAGAAATTAACGTATAACTGATTTCCTACGTATCTTATGTATGTAGTTATTATTCTATGTAGAATAACCTGACTACACACTGAAGATTTGTAAGCACACATACATACTAAACACTACATGCAATTATCTACATACATCTATCAGTTTTGCGTGTAAATGCAACAGCATCCATGCAAATATGCTTCCTTCATAAAAATGTCAGTCAGTGCATGCGTAAAAAAGCAATCACATTTTATTGCACCTGTGGTTTTATATTGCCAATTGCATCTGTTTCCAAGCCACTTTCACTTTATCGTTGTCTCATTTACATTTTTATGAAATAGAAATATTTTAAAACTTTTCCAATTTGTTTCTGGATGTGTATGCGCTTTTGTGCTTATGTAGAGAAAATATACTTAATTTGCAGTCGGCAAATAGAGCTGCGTAACAATTCAATCGATTGCATGCATATCCCAACATGGAAATGCAATATAAATTGGATTCATTGCAATGTTGATTTTCTAATCGTGCGCACATAATGCGCATAGGTACTTGTGTGCTTTGTATGCATATGAAAAGACAATCGCTTGCGAAACTTGTTGAGAGTAAGAGAGAAAATAAGTTGTCGTTTGTTCGATTTGGATCTTTCTTAAAGGTGCAGAAAAAAACTTCTTTTGGCCAGAGCCTGGGACAAACCCCACCAATCATGGACTGAGATGATCCAAATTTAAATTTTAAGTTATGTTTTTTTAAGATTTTTACATTTATACATCCGTTTATAGGCTTGGTTTTGCTAATATAAGAGATAATTCTAAGATAAAGTGTAGAAGAAACCATAGGTAGAGCCTGCGCTCCTTTAAAGGTTTTGCATTTAAAAAGTCAAAATTTTAGTTTCTAAATTTTTTTATAGATAATTTTATTTTTTGCAAATACATATTTTGGCACTTTCAATTTCTTTTTACTGCCAATGCCAGGTGGATTTGCTCTGCAACTTATGAAATAAATTAAGCATTGTGGGTGTTTACACCTGTCTGTTGATCAGGTTATCTGGTAATGTGTTTAAATTTATTTATTTATTTATTTATTATTAAATTTGGAAGTTTTTACTCTCAATTTTTAGAACTTTTGCCTATGCAGTTTTATAGCCCATGGAATTTTTAGTATGACCAACAATGTGCAGCGTAAAATTTCCATTGATTGTTTTTTTTTTTTGTTTTGCCGCCGGTCTTTTGTGTGTGTGTTTTTGTTTTCATTTAGCAATTACCATTTCTAAAAGCTGGCGTTGATTTGTTTAATTCTTGTTTTTGCGAATAATCATAGTGTGTAACTACATAACTGTACATTTTGTCTTTTCATTTAAAGAATCATTTAAAATATTGTGGCAATCAAAAGCTCCTCAGGATTCCAGTAAAATGGGTTTTGAAAGGAGCACGATATGCTCGCCTTTTATCGATGTACATACGTATGTATGTATATACAAATTTTATTTATTTATTAAATGAAAAATAATAATACAATTATTATTACACAGAAAAAAGGAGCACTAGCTGCCAGGGCTTAGGGGTCAATGTAATATAAAAAGGGTGTACAAAAGCATTCAAAATTTAATGCAATAAAATGGACTACACTTTTGGAAAGCAACACTGCGGGAATGGAAAGTTTTATTTGCTTTATAAACAAATTACTTTAGCAAAAATTTACCGAAATTAAAAAAATTACGCTTTTACCAACCCAAATTTATTCTATAGATTTTGGTAAAAATTTCCTAAAGTGGCAGCCCTGGTTGACGATTTGCGAAAAGTCTCTCAAGGCCTTGTCAAAAGCGGTGACCGAAATCCACATTTGATGTAGACAACATGGCAGAAGTTGACGAAGCGAGCCAGTTGTTGAGGGATGTCAATATCGAAAACGGCGACTCTGACTCAGCATAATTCAGAGCTGATCAGGACTTTACAACATCATACTTTTCTCCTTCTACAAACGACATTCAAACGGAAGCTTATATTCTATTCAAAAATGGTATCAAATTGTCCAAATTCCCGATTGGCTAGGGGAGCTAGGCAAAGATATGCTTCGGCATAGCTAGTCGGCATTTGTTTAATATTTTCTATTAATTATACGCCATTTGATTATAATTGTCAATCTTTATGGAGTACACAGTAAAAATTTTAGAGCGGTGAAACCAAAACTTTAAAAGTTATGAATTTATTTTTAAAGCTAGTAAAGTGAAACTGGTTTTTTCAGGCTCTCGACTTAAAGAGCTTTATTTCAATTTGAAGTTGCTGGTCGCGGAAGAGTATTTAAAAAAATTTAAATTTATTCAATTGCAAATATTTTAACCATCAAAACGTGGTCGTAATATAGTCTACTAGAGGGCTGCATGAACTCATTAAAACTGCTAGCCAAACAGAGTACAGTTGATTTGAATGTTCTACTTCAAATAGAAAACACTCAGCGTTTGGAATTTTGTAAGTTATGAACATTCATTTTGTTTAAATTTTCTCTCTTCAAATGGAAGAATTTGAATGAATAAATGAAAAACATTCAACTCATTCAAACTCATTTCGTATAGCTTTTTCCTACAAACAAGTTTGTTCGTACTGTAATAGGAACGCAGCAATACATGCATACATGCATATGTAAGTTTGTACATACATATGTATACAAAGCAAAACTATTTTTGGATATTCAAACAAAAAATTGTCATTTATTTCAATTCAATTTATTTTCACTTTGTTGGAATAGTGTTGTTGTCGACACATATATCCGAGCAGGTATTCACTAAAATTCAAGAAAATGTGAACGCAAAATCATTCATTCGTTTTGTATATGAATAATTCAAAAGCCGTTTTGAATGAATTCATGCAGCCCTCTATTGTGTACTTTGTTTGCTTATCATAAGTTCAAAGTGAGAATACTTAAGATTAATTTAGTATAATGTATAGCTGCCAACCAATTGATTCCAAATATAATAAATAAAAGATTCGAGTTATATTTTATTTTATTCAAGAAAGGTATGAATCGCTTTCCTTCCTCGTTTTGACTAATTAAAATTACGTTATACATGTCAAGTCAATTACCAACAAATTTAAAAGGCTAAAAAGCCAAAAAGCAAACTTTCAACCGTGATCCGTCATTTTGTAGTGGATTGCGCGTCCAGCTGAAGCTGTCACTAAACTACATTTCGCCCCCCCCCTCAGACATTCAGTTCAGTTGGTGAGCGGATTTAGTTTTGGTTTTGTTAAATTTTGCGGCTTTCCGTTGTTGCCTGCTCTATTGTTGTTATTTCTGCTTGTTTCCTTGTTGCTGTTGTGTGGTTTTTAGTATTGTGCTGCGTATACTTTTACGCTGTTGCCCTTACCTTTTCGCTGTTGTTGCTTTTTGCTTACATTTAGCATAAAATTTTAATTACATGGGATTTTATTTCACGGTTTGCCACTTTGTTGGGTTTTATGGCTATTTTGCAGACAAACATATTTCGCTGCTTGAAGTAATTATTTGTGGTTGAATTTGTTAAAATTTTATTTCATCTTTGACCAGTGAAAATTTATTTACGCTTTCGAGTATCCTACAGCTGTTTGGCAAATTAGCGCCAGGTGAAAGTTGTGGCACTTAGCGTGGCGTGTTTAAGTATTTTAGCGAAATTTTAATGGCAGTTGAATGTTCGTTTTAATTAATAATTTACTAAAATTGTAGAATAATATTCTACCTATCAGCTGGAGGTGTGCTAAACGAAAATTAGAGCAAAGAGCATTCAACTTTTGATGGAATTCGTGAAGCAAGATGAATTAAAACCCAAACTCATTTGGAGATATTTTGCTTTTTCAACTCCGTTATATTAAGAAAAATATTTCTAAGTACATTTTAGATTTGAACGTATAAAAAAAATCTGTATTTATGAGCGAAAAAATAAGAATCTTGAAGAAGAATAATGATTAAATGCTGATTTAAATTATTTTTCTTATAATGATTACGGTCTCTCGTTTCTGTTTTGTTTGCATGAAATTATGTTATTCATACGCCATGTATCCACGCGGTTAAAGTTATCCAAATGAACTATTTCGTAAAGCGTAGCACTAGTTTACTTGCTGTCTGTGGCTTACAGTTATCTCACACCACTCTTCATTGACTTTGATAACCAAATTTGTAATTTAATTTTAATTTAATAATCCCAACGGCTTTTTACCCTCCATTCCCGCCCAACCGACACGAGGGGCGCAGTCCGCATGACGTACGGAACCTTGTTTTTTTTTTTTTAGTTTTTTCGTGCCGAGTAGTGGAAACAGGAGTTTGTTAAGTGTCGAGATCTAAAACTATTCAGCTACAGAATCAAATTCATCAGCTGATTGGATATGCTAAAGATAGTATTTCAATTATTGAGAGTGGAAATAATAGTTTTCTTTATAGTAAAAATCGAGTCCGATACGTCAAACGTGCTGGAATGACAGTTAAAATCTTGACATAAACCACGGAATGATTCGTTTAGTTCAAAATTAGTCCAGCAAAAATTAGTGGCCAGCAATCTAAGCTTATATTTACTATGTATGTATGTAATTCACACTTAATTGCCCTAATACATACATATGTATGTACTAGAGCGCTGCATGAAATCATTCAAACTTCTAGCCAAACAGAGTACAGTTGATTTGAATATTCTACTTCACATAGAAAACACTCTGCGTTTGGAATTTTGTAAGTTATGAATATTCAATTTGTTTAAATTTTCTATCTTCAAATGGAAGAATGTGAACGAATAAATGAGAAACATTCAAATCATTCAAACTCATTTCGGTAATAGTTTTTTTCTACAAACAAGTTTGTTCGTATTGAAATAGGAGCGCAGCAATACATATAAACATACATATATATGTTTGCACATACATACACAGAAAAAACTATTTTTTGACATTCATACAAAAAATTGTAATTTAATTCAATTCAATTCAGTTTCACTTTCTTTGAATATTTTTGTGTCGATACATATATCGGAACAGGTATTCACATAAATTCAAAAAATGTGAAGCCAAAATCATTCATTCGTTTTTGTATATGAATAATTCATAAGCCGTTTTGAATGAATTCATGCAGTCCTCTAATATGTACGCACATATGTGGTATGTAATTTTAAATATGTATTCACATATATATATATATATATATATATATATATATATAGATATATGGCTCTACCAAATTTATACATAGCACGCAGTTTTCACAATGTCAGTTATTAACAAATCATACAATTGCGATTGATTATACATTTAATTACTTGTACACACATACATACATACATGGATGTTTGTATTTGCTTAGTTTGCGCAAATTGAGTTGTATTTGTGGTGTTACACAAGCGGTGTTGTCTTGATTGTTGTTGTTCGTAATCCTTCCTGTAATCGAAATTTATCACTTAATGAACTCTATAACAAATGCAACTACAACAAAAACTCGAATATTAAATAATGCGTACTATGTACATAGTATGTATCATGGTGAAATAATAATAAGGTGTTGTCACTTAGGCGGTGGTTGTTGTAATTTTGGCAATTTCGGCATACCAGCGTTACAGTAATGCCTGCTCTATGCATTCCAATTTCATTTCTGGGCAAAATGGCACAAAAAAATGGAGCAGACAATTTTGTGAAAAAAGTATGCTTAGGTATCACTTACAACGTGTATTCGAACGTATTATTTGCAAACAACAATTTGCAAAATGGTAAACTTTGCGGTATAAACGCTGAGTTAATTTTTTATTTGCAAATAACTAAATCACGCAAATAAGAAAAGATTAGTGGTACTATTTGTAAATAAGCGCAAGACGCCGCCATTCTTAGGTTTATTTTCTTTTTCGATGGTCATCTTTTGCCTTTTAATAATCGAAACGTTGCCATTTTAATTTTATTTTCATTTACGATGGTAATATTATTTTTTTTTTATTATCAGGCAATATTAAAAAAGAATTTTCCACCATCGAATAAACAGTGAGTTAGGTATTTGCAAATCATTTTTATTGCCAATTGCTTACGTATAAACGTAGTAACTGTTTGTTTGTTTCGCTTTTGCTTTGACTTTTCGTTTCAACTTCATTGGAAAATTTAAGCAATAATGGTAAAATATATACTGTATGTATCCAACTAATTATTGGAGCAGTGCTTCGGTTGGCTACATTAGTGCACTTTGGTCTAACAATTTAAACGCATAATTATTTTATAATATAACTGATAGAATTCAGAAATGTAGTTTTAAAATGTTAACGCATTTAAGTTTTACAAATAATAATTTCAAGGTAGAAAAATATAACTGAATAATAATTATTAAAATCATATATTTGATCGAAAAAAATAAAAATTAAGAAATAATAATTTCTTTTGAGCGAAAAAATGAAACTGTAATTACACTGGTTTCCAGAAAAAATATGTTATTGATGCTCCATTTAACCGGTGTGGGATCCACTGACGTATGTATGTATTGGAAGTAGTGCCCAAAAAGTAGTAAAAATAATCCTAACCTTTTTCCCCTTTTTCTACTACCCCAAAATGCATGGCCGCAATTGGCATGCAGAAAAAGTGAGGTTATGTGTAAGTGGCATCACCTTATATTTATTTCACCTTGGTATGTATGTTTTATTTAAGCTCGATCCATATTCACCGCGACCTCTAACGAATAATTTGTATCTGTATATATTTAGGTGAAAATGTTGCGCAACCACTAAATTGATAGGCTTAATTATTTTAATCATCAATTGCAGCTGGTATTTATACGTTCGAATATAAACAGAATTTGCATTAATGAGCTCACATATTTTACTTGACTTTGAATCGATATTGGTCGCTATGGCTGAGTGGTTGGTTAGAAGTTCGCACCGCTATTCCGTAAGCACAGCGTTCGATCGCGGGTCCGAGTAATATCTAAATTAGAAAAAATTGTCTCTTACAGCGCGATCCGGGTGCATTTTCTGTCTTGAAAAATCTTCTCGTAAATCCATTTGCCGCTAAAAGACGCAATTTTTTTTGGAAGAAACGAAATCATCATTAGATAAATATTCTGAATTTGTATTGTAAAAAATAAAGTGCCGACTCATAATTTAGATCAAAAAAGAGCCCTAAAGGATTTATATACATGTACGTACATGTGTAGCAATACTTTCGCACTCATGCATATATTCTAAAAGTTGAGAATATGTTTGCGTGGCTACCTATTTAACACAGTTTTCCTAAGAATTGCTTTCCGTTACAGTGAATTCAGATTTTGTTTTTTTTTATTTTTGCATGTCGTTTTGCAATTTCGCTTTCTATTTCCATTTATTCACTCATTTCTTTAGTGGTCACCTATGATTTTTAATTCATTCACCTGCCAGTTGCAGTTACATACAGATCATTCTGGTTACGTTTGCAAGTACATATTCTTTGTTATTTGGTTTAAGTTTTGCAACTAAAATTGCATTTGTTTGTGGTTTTTGATGCTGGTGGTTGGAAAAATATTAGAATTTTATATTATAACTAGATTTTAGTTTAAAGCGTAGTCGTTGTAAGCCAAACCCATTGGTTAGTTGTTACCGGCTTGTCTAATTTATTTGATTGCGAACTACGTAACAATCTCAAGCAATCAAATACTGAGTAACTTGAGATATCGGATTTATGCAGATATTTAGAAATAGAGAAAATCATCATAAATACTACAACATATAAGAAGGTAGAAAACTCTCAAAATATGGCAACACTAATGTGAATATTTCAAATCTGACGTTGCCGTAGTAAGGTTTAACAATTTTAATGGAAAACGTTCATTGGTGCCAAGAAATTAAGTTGCATCGACGAGCGATAAGTCATGGACCTATGTATATGAACCCGAAACTTGACAAAAATCGATTGCGTGGGTCTTTAAAGAAAGGCCTGTAACGAGGCAAGCCACATCGTTTACGTAGGTCTGGACGTAGACAGGGCCGTCGAGAGAAACCTCAAACCCAGATTAAAATATCATGGGCGCCTATACATAACTTACTTTGCCTCAACTACCACTGATTCATAATTTAGTAAACAGCTACGAGTGTTGAATGATATCAAGCGATGTTGTCCTTCCATCTCTACATATGTATGTATGTATGTACATTCAAATTGCAAACAAGTGAAACAAATTATTCGTTGTAGTGAGGAAAGAGATGTAATACGATGCGCTTTAGACTTTAGAGTACTTTTTTTTTCCTAATATTTAATAATTTACATAAAAAAGCTATAAAGCGTTTAAGCCGTTCAGATTTTTAGCCAGCATCAGATTGTTCAAATATTAAATGAAAATTACTTCCGATTAATCTTTGCGTACAAGCATGAGTGCACCAACAGGGCGTGTGAGCAACTTTAGTTTTTTCTCTTCTAAAATCTTCAACTTACTCGAGTTTTAATGATAAGCTCAATAGGCACTCCTCCCCTATTAATTAATCGTAAATAATTTCACCGTAACTTTTTCTTATGCGTTTGGCACACATTTTTCTTAATTTTCAATTAAAGAGATTTAAAAGAAAATTTCCTTGAAATGTTTGCTTGAATTCTTGCAAGTGGGCATGTACGTCGCATTAAATATTAAAATGCTAATTACCACAACTCTTTTAAACCAAGTCAACTTAAACAACTGACTAACGTCTGTAAAAGTGAATAGCTACTTTTCACGCCGGTTAAATTTCGCAGCATACATCGATGGTGCTGTGCAATAACTACACAAATCAAAATTCAAAAACCAAAAACTGTTACTACTGTTAAATGGCTCATGTCTATAATCCTTGTCTCATCTATTTCCATCCCCTACTAAAGTAAGCAGTAGGGATTACTAAAGTAAGTACAAAGGATTATGTATGGATTCCACAAGGATTTGTCTCTAATCAGTAGTAACAGTTTTTGAATTTTGAATTGTGTCGTTTTTGCAGAGGACCAACGACACATCCACATTTATGTGCATCTAACATTCTCTAAGAACCCTCAGCTTTCAAATATACATATGTGCGTATATACAAATGTATGTTTACATAGCCAGATATACATACATATGTAAATTTGAAAAGGCGTACCTATAAACAAGCACATTGAATTGCCACAGCGATTTCGTTATATATCTTGAATTTGTTTCATCGCTTTGCGGTGGAACGTTTCGCCTTAGGTCAATGTTGATAGGCATAGGACATATATATGTCTATATGTACAAACATACGTGCATTTAAATGCGCACTTGAGAGCATATGCACTTTGGTTTACCCTCAGTAACATAGCATAGATTATACAAATATTTGTTCGTGTTCTTGCATCTGCTTGTTCCATCTACATAAGTAAGAACATACATTCTAAGGTATCTGCGAGTTTGAGGCTTGTCAATTTAGTTCCGCTGTCAAATGTGTGTATTTGTAAACGAATATCTAATGCATATTAGGATGGAGCGAAAAAATCAATTTTACGATTTCGAAATTCTAATATTGCGGAAAAGTGGCGTAACATGAACACATTGAAAATATTTATGGTCATCCCCAGAAGCTTAAGGTTTTGTGGCCCATTAAATTTTAATACTATAAAGTGCAAGCTCAAGCTGCTGTATGTTTAACAATTTTTTTTATATGGAGAAATTTATCAACACCTTCAACAAGAAAAATTGCCAAATCAAGCCTTATCACCCGAATCTCGCCTCCCTGCTACCGTCGTGTGGTCTTCGTCGTCAATGAGAATTCACGCTCTTCATACAGCCTCCTTAAAGCCTCACGTGCTTTTGAGCTGGATGAGGATGAGGTGTACCCGCTCAGCTCTCATTGTCGCTTGGTGGCTGATCTGCCTTCACACAGGTCGCCAGGTTTAATAAGGCTTCGGTGTCCGTTTTGTTAGCTTTGAGTGAAATATTCCCGAGGCCGTAGTTCACTTTATATAGAGTTTTTACGAGTGCGTCCAGGTTTTCGTTGTTGAAAAGGAGGACTACTTGCATTGTTGCTCAATCTGTTGGCTCTGTGTTAATAACCCTTCAGTTGTGCATAGGGATGCTAAGACGGCGTTACAGGTTTCAGTTACGGTTTTCTTCCATACAAAAATAAATTGTGTGTATTCGTTATATGGAAACGAATGGGACAAAAAAAGGAACAGTCCAGCGCCTTCGTCTTGGTCTGCAGGCTGTATCGGAGATACAGCCGCTAAATTCAAACGTAGAATACGTCGTATGGTTAAGAGCATATCCAAGTCAAAAACGAAAGCACACACTAAGAAAAAAATATCGATAACAAAAGCGATAGTAATATCGATAAAAAATCGATATCAATATCGATATCAAAATCGATAATAATATCGATAACAAAATCGATAGCAAACTCGATAACAAAATCGATAAAAATATTGATAACAAAATTAATAAAAATATCGATTACAAGATCTATCAAAAAATGGATTACAAAATCGATTACAAAGTCGATAACAAAATCGACAAGTATATCGACATCAAAAGTGATAACAACATCGATAGCAAAATCGATAAAAATATCGATAGTAAAACTGATAAAAATATCGATAACAAAAGCGATAACAATATCGATAGCAAAATCGATTAAAAATATCGGTAACAAAACCGATAAAAGTATTGATGACAAAATCGATAAAAATATCGACAACAAAATCGATAGCAAAATCGATAAAAATATCGTTAAATAATCGATAATAAAATCGATAACAACGTGGATAACAAAATCCATAACAAAATCAATCAAAATATCGATAACAAAATCGATAAAAATATCGACCATTATATCGATAAGTTCCGAAAATATCGATAGCAAAATCAATAACAGTATCGATATCAATTTCGATAACAAAATCGATAAAAATATCGATCACAAAACCCACAAAATATCGGTTATTATATCTATAAGTCCCGAGAATCCCGAAAATCGCTAAAATCCCGAAATAGTTCCCAGATTGAGTCTCTGTGCCTCTATCTATATCCTTTTCTCTACAACTACCTTTATTTTAATCTTCCTTCCTCTATCTTCATTTATACTTTTATCGGTATCCTCATCCTCATCTTTTTCTTTATATGTATTTATCTTTGTTTTTATTTTTATGTTTATCATATTTTTTATATACATATTCCCCTTCACCTTTGCCCTTATATATAAAAGTAAAGTGTTTAAATTTCCTTTGTTCTTAATTTTTGGCTTTATCTTTGCGGAACTTTGTTTTTGTTTTTATTTTTACCTTTGCCTTTATCCTTTTCTTTATCAATGTACGTACTCACCTTTACTTTTATTCTTCGATTGGTCTTTTTCTAAGTGTTGCTTCACTTCAAAAAGTTTTCGTGTATATATATTAGTATAAAAAATAGAAACAGATCCACATTAACTGCAATCAACATATGTACATACGCTGTGATTAGGTTATAAATATTGCTCCATTTGTTAATCAAAAGCCGAAATATGTACTTACGCACACATACATACTTTTTGTCTCCTTCCCACACTTCCAATGCATGCACGTGTTTGCAAAATGATGACGAGGTGATTTTGTATGGAAAATCATTTATGCCCATATATTTGAATAAAATAAACATATATAGAAGATATCAACCAATACTTCCCATATACCAAACGAAAGGAAAACTCTTGAATTTTTGATTAAAGAAAACAAAAACAAAATCATTCGAGCGGTTTTCGAGCATTTTGGTAATGAAAAAAATTTGCAAATTTTTTCAACAATTTTTTGCCTTAAAATGCTCAATATTTGTTAAATTTATATAAAATTTGTACCCGATAATATTTCTACTGCTCCAAAGAACCTATATCCCGAAAATGAAAGTTATATATGCCAACAATAAGTTGCTAGAGCACTTTAAAGGCTCAAAATTGACCCCAAAATAAGGCAATGTTTACCGTTGTTTTTACGACAGAAACCGAATTGGTTATTTACAAAAATGAATCTGTCGACAGGTTTGGAATTTTATCTTTGAAACGCCACACTTTTCTTTGAAATCGCTTTATCAGTTCTCGTGCAATAAGCGTTTTTGTGAAGCTCTAAAAATTACAACTACAACATTTGAACATAGCCCCCATACCTTAAGGTAAGACGTATTCTACGTCAAAAGGGAAAAACACCGTAACTTTTAGCCAAACTTGTACTTTGTTCTACTAGAATTCAATGGGCTTCGAAAGTGCATACTCAGAATCATTCTGGGAATCTTATTGAAAAAGTTAGATATTTTTACGAAAGTTTGCTGAATTTTCCTTTTTAAATATTGCACAAAGTTTGAAACTCGGATCTTTTTTAAAGAATGAACTTTATTTTTATAAAAAAAATAATAATTTATATTAAAGAGCAACAATAATAATATGTTAAAACTTGCCAAAATGTTGTGCGGCCATAATTATTTCGACTATATAAAAATATATGTACTATAATTTTCAGTAGCTAACATCAAGTTCGAATACTTCTACAAAATATCCTTTAAAATTACATTTATAAAATCCCTGCGATTCCCGTTCGGCTCACTACACTATATATATGTAGGTACAACATACTTACTCATTGCTCTGTGCTCACAACTCACAATTCATAATTTACACTTTACTCAATTTTTCCTCGCACTCGATGGCGTATTTCGCTTCGCTGAATAACACTTGTAAATAAACGAGAGCATAACGCAAATAAGCTATGGTTGACAAAATTGTTGTGTACAATTCAAATGCAACGAACTGTAATTAACTCTGACAATAGCAAAAACAAAAAAAAATTGCAAAACAAAAAGTATATCCTCGTATTAACAATACAACGTCAGATGTCGTGAAAAGCATACATCCAACACACATTATTTTAATCCATCATAGGTACCTAATTATAGATAGATACATGTATATGCATGTAGGTATGCTTAGACATAATGCACGCACATACATACATACATGTTTTCCAGATTAAGTATGTATGTGTCAATAATCAGCAGCACAAATGATTTGAATGCACCGCCGCATAGGATAATTTCGCCTGCGTTGTTTCGAAAGTATTTACTTATGTGCATAGTACGTACTCGTATGTACAAAATTCGAGCTAGGAGATTTGCATTAATACATACTAATAACATGTCCCAGTGGAAACATGTAAACTATGGTAATTGAAAAAAATAATCAGTTTTCACTTTCGAAAATGCATTTGTATCACTTAGTAAAGGTGGAATGTGTTCAGTTTAATATGAATTTTGTATATATGTAAAATAGCGTGGTCCAAAAATGCATGTGAAAAAGTAAAGTCGGAATTTATTTTTATGCTCCCGCCTCCTAGGATTGTCCTGCACCGAAAAAAATATATCCAAAAAATATTTAGAGGTCAGTCAATGCGCTCAAAGTTTTCCATGTATTTTATTTGGGAAAAAAGCTTCGTATGAATGGTATAAAATTCTTAAAAATCAATATTTTTCTTCGGAAAAGTCTGTTTATCTCTGCAAGAAGTAATTGTCGGGCATAACACCGTCAACCAAAAAAGTTATTAAAAATCAACGCGATTTCCTTGCTTCTGGAAATTTTCACTTTAGCCTACTAAAATTTAATGGACTATGAAATTGTATACATATTATTATTAAATAATCAAAACTACTCAAAATTTCACTTTACTTAATCAGCTGATCGCAAGTGTATGTGAACCAAAGCATATCCTCAGTATTATTTTATACGAAATTTCGTTTTTTTTTTGTTGACATCAAATTGCCAAAGATTCTTTTTTTGTAGGATTTAGATCCAGGCTGACCACTTTATTAAACTTATGTAATTAGGGACGAAGTAGTTCTCAGTGATGGAATTGGATTTTCCGTAGTAACTTATGCTGAATGTCCACTAGGCATTAAATGAAAAAATCTTTAATGACAATGCTGGCCATTAAAAATCCAGTGCCAGAGTCATTATGTCTGTTTCCACATGGCATTTTTTAAATGGCTTATACTTATTGTCATTTAAATGCCTGGTGGAAATTCGGCATAAACACTGCCCATCATCAATGCCGAGTTCAGCTCCTAAATAATGTCCAATTTCATTCTATGTAAGATTAGTCGATAACATTTAATAAGCCCTAACTTATGGCATAAGATAAAAGTATATACGGTTTTTGGTTCCACAGATATTGATACATCTTTTTACCAAAATTTACAGAGCAGTTAATTTTTATTATTTAAATTGGCATTAAATAAGAACTTTAGGCAGTTAAAATTGTGTCGAATAAACCGATGTGCTTTAAAATTTCTAATCTATTTTCAATGTACAAAAAACATCTTAAGAGCGACTAATAATATCAGCTATCAGACAGGGTATCAGTTCATTGTCTAGGCAATGTCGTTAGCTCCTTACAAAAAAAAAAAAAACAACTCAGCACCGATGGCTTAAGTGACAGAAATCAAAACAACAATGACAAGCAATAACAACAAAAGATCAGTAGGGACAGCAAACTGCTCATCGCAAATCATTAAAAATGCGTGTAACATGGCGTAGCATTTAAGAAATACTCAAGTGCAAAAAGACATGTGTACGGACAAGTACATACATATGTGTAAACATACCCACATAGTATAACTATAAGTGTTAACTGGGTCCTTGCTTCGGAGAATTCCGTTTTTATAGCTTGTTAAATCAAACTCAAACTGCTTTGTGAGAATCGCTTTTAAACTTTATTTAAATATAAAGAAAGATAATGATGGTTTAAGATCAGTAAATGCTATTAGTAAAATTAGTATAAGTTATTCTTACACATCGGTTTTCTCCTGCAAACCCAAATTACCAAAGGCGTGATTATTATTTAATGGCGAGTTAAGATGAAAGAATGTAATCGATATCCGATACATTTCATGGCTAGTGGCAGGGTTGTCAACACTCCCCCCGGTATTCGTGAATTCGCGAATACCCAAACAAGAAACAACACTGCTACATTTCAATTAACATCCAAGATAGCTAATTTGGCGACAGGTCGGTGATACTCCCCATTTTTTGTTCTCACCGTAGCGCTGCGGATTTGTCCATCTTTGGATAGCACGGTGTGAGTGACCACACCCTTGGGCCAACAGTGTCTGGGTGTTACCATCAACTACTATTACGACGTCCCCAACCTGGACCGGCTTAGTTTTGTCGTACCATTTTGTACGTTTCGTTAACTCGGGCAGAACCTCAGCTATCCACCGCTTCCAAAAGACGTCCGCTAAGTACTGCGTGTGCCGCCAGCAACCCTTGACATACTGATCCGATTGGTCAAATTTACCTGGAGGCCCCTCACCAGATGATGAACCCAGTAACAGATGATTGGGTGTTAGCGCTTCCTGGTCAGCTGTTTCCAACGATAGGTAGGTTAATGGTCGTTTGTTTATAATGCTTTCCACTTCTAACATCAAGTTTAGAAGCTTCTCATCGTTGAGTTTAGTTTCCGGCGTGATGATTTGGTACAGCACTCGCTTGATTGAACGTACCATACGTTCCCAGGCGCCTCCCATGTGTGGGCTTGCAGGGGGGATAAACGTCCATTCAGTATTAGTACTGGTGAATTCGCGTTTGAGCGAACCAAAGTCGATTTCGTTATAAGCTGTGCGAAGTTCCTTTTCAGCCGCTCGCAGGTTTGTGCCATTATCGCTATATATGTGATTCGGGGTGCCTCTTCTCGCTATGAAGTTCCTTATAACCATTAAGCAGGAACTCATTGTAAGGCTGTGTGCAACTTCAATATGTACTGCTCGGCAGGTGAGACAAGTGAACACAACCCCATACCTTTTCTCACTGCGTCTTCCGGTAGTTACAAATAGGGGCCCAAAAAAGTCAATACCAACATGAGAAAAGGGTTTCGCATATGGTGATGTTCGCGCGGCTGGCAATGGGCTCATTTCTGGCGGTATTGGCTGTGCACTTTGAATTTTACAAAATCGGTAATTTAGGCGAATACTTCGTAATAAGGCTCGCAGACCCGGTATATGGTACTTTTGGAAAATTTCGTTTATGACTGTTTCGTGATTTACGTGTTTGAACTTTCTGTGGTACCAATCTACAATCAGGTAAGTAATGCGATGTTGCCTCGGCAGTATTATAGGGTTTCTCATGGCTTCTGAAATGTGTGTGTCATTTTCGAGGCGACTTCTCATGCGTACTATCTTTAGATAATCTATGAAAGGGCTAAGTTTTCTTAGGGAACTGTCTTTTGGCAATGTGCACGCTTTCTCTAAAATTGGTATTTCTGTGGCATATTGGTCCTTTTGCGCAAGTCTTAAAAGGTACTGCTCACTCCAAAGCAGCATCTCTCTAGTTGGTCCGGCAGAATATCCTT
>NW_016161816.1:25011-48204 GCF_001687245.7 Rhagoletis zephyria | reverse complement strand
TCTTATTGGCTTGTTTTTATTTAAATATTGCGACATAGTATTTTGGGCAGTGGTCGGTATTATCGCAACGCTAATTGCCCTAGCAACTGTACTGCCGGAGAAGAAGCGTGAGAAGAAGTGACAAATGTTGTAACGAATTCGAGCAAGTATTCGAGATTAAAATAAATAATTATTATTTACTAAAGATTTTTAAATGTGTCACTGCGAGCCAACAAAGACGATATTGGGCTGCAATTTACCTCACTGAGATGATTAAAATTTGAAGCAGCAACCATTATTCGAAAGACTTATCGAATTGTACAAAATACTGGTAATTTTAGTTTGAATTTTGCAAACAACTAATTTGCAAATGTATAAAAAAATTTTTAAATTAGTAGTTTTTAAGTATTACTAGTGGTAAATTCACAAAAAATTATAAATAAATAAATATATTTGTAGCATTAAAATAGTAAGTACGTGTGTATTTTATTTTATTTTTATTTGAACACTTATATAGAGAGAAAAGTTTGGGTGTAAATTTTTTTTTAAGGCACCCGCTAAAACAGCTTAATATACCCGTTTTGATTTATATTTTCACTAATGTTGGAAAAACCATACTTAGATTTTTATTTTTAAATTTTTATTTTTATACTATAAATCTAATACTCTAAATCTAAATATATCTAAATACTAAAAAAAATGTGTGATAAATATTTTTCGCATCACTTTAAAACTCGGAGCGATAAAAATAAAAACTATTTTACAAATACGCCACATGCAAATTCATGAGGAGTTTATCGTGAAGAGAATGTAAATAATGCTAGCGCTCGGAGTGCTCTTAAAGATATAACTCCTCAGAGCGAGGAGTACTTTGATGTATTTACGAGCTCTGGTTTTTAAAACATCCAAGCGTGTAATCACATTATTTTCATAGATAGAACACAAGAAAATATTTTACCTTTATTTGTGCCACTCCGAATTTGGTTTTGGACGAGCTTTGGGAATATGTTACAAATGTAGCAGCAGGGAGTCCACCGAAACCAGTTAGGTTTTGAAAGTGGTCTACGAGAAAAAAAGGTTTGGGAACCTCTGGGCTAAATCGTCCAAACATAAAAATTGAATGTTGAAAAACTGAATTTTTTTCGCCTAAATCCCACCGTGCGTTGTGTCAAAAAGAAAAATAAGGTGCCTTTTGAAGTAAAATAGGGCCAAAAAGGCAAGGTTTGAGCTAGGTTGGCAGGCCCAATTATAGCTGCATGATCAATTTTAGGTTTAACAGTCGCTTATTCTCCAGGAAGAGAATCTAAACGGATCGGTGTTGGCGAAAGTATGTATGGTCAATTACTGAACAAAACCATTCGTACAGAGGTTTTATTCGGTTCCAGTGTTTAGTAGTACAACGTCCTACAAGAGGTTTTATATGTATGTAAATATGTACAAATGTGAGTGTAAATTAAACTGAAAATACGGCAAAAATATATTATTACAAAAAATTCAGAAAAAATACCAAATATCAATAGGGTGCCAAACATCATAAAAAGGTAGTAAATACTGGCACACTCACAGCCATACACACATGAGCCACATTCAAGTCAAATGGAACAGCATTCACCGTTTGACGGGGGCCACGATCACCGTTTGATGGTAGTTTCAGCGACAGTTGTACAGTTGTGACTGAGACGACCGAGGCACGCAGCAAATCATGTCGAGCGGTGTGGTAAAATGAGGTAACCGCAAACGGCGGGCCAAATATAGCAAACGATAGCATTAACAGCAGCCAGCGGTCATTGCACGTAACTGCCAACTTCGGCATTCTAAATGCGGCGCATGGTCTCTCTGGTCACCGCACCGCATCGCGCTGCATCAACTTGCCACCGTGGACAGTATATATGTATGTATGTATGTATGTACATAGCTGAAGTGGCATTGCGCTGAAATGAAGAAATGTCACTTGCCTAGAATTGTAACCTTTTTTGTGTTGTCTTTTGGCTTGCCACAAATACGGTGGCCGCTGCACTGTTAGTAAATGTATGCACTTAAATGGACAAAAAGCATTCCAGGCAAAGTGCGGTTTGCGTATGAATGTGTTGTGAAGTGATGCGACGCAATGCAATGCGACGATGAGCGTAACACACGCATATATATATATATATATATGAGTATGTGTACATTAGGTTGGTCCCAAAATGCATTTGGAAAAAAAAGTAAAGTTCCATTTTTAATGCTCTCACAATCTAGGATTGTTCTATATAAAAAAAAAAAATTATACCTCAGTTTTTATTTCGATATCAAAAAATATTTAGAGTTCGCTCAAAGCGCTCAAATTGTATAGAATTTTTGAAAATAAATACTCTTCAATAGAAAAACTATGCTTCTCTTCAGCAGACCTTCAGTAAAAATACCAACTTTTTTTTTACCATTTTGCAACACTAACTATTGTTTTTTTATTATTATACATGGAAAACTTTGAGCGCTTTGAGCGACCTCTAAATATTTTTTGATTTCAAAATAAATAAGAATCAGGGGTATATTTCTTTTGATATAGAACAATCCTAATTCCGCTTTACATACTTTGCACCACCCTAGTGTACATACATACGTAGAAAAGCGCACGTTCGTGGCATATTTAAGAACTCCCTGTGATTTCAACAACAGCAGCTGTAGCCATTTCAAGCTTATTGCTGTTGTACGATCAGCTTCCTTCACCTGTACGCATGTTAACCATTGATTGAGCTGTGCGTTGATAGTTAGATACTGGATGGATGGATGGATTGGCTTACATCCAAGCACACACACACACAAACATACAGAAATTTATGTACTTACTTAAATAAATACTTTTCTGTACATAAGATTTCCGTACGCATGCGTTGTTTACGCGTTTGTTGTTTAATAATGTTGCGCTTTAATGTTGCACTCACTGTGTGGCACTGCGTGGAATGCGAATATGACTGAATACGACATAATATGATGCATGTGAGTCGCATTGGAGGCTTTGATAAAGTGATGCCATGGCAATAAGATAGCCAATTGTTAGTGAATTCGGTGGCATCGAGGAGGGGCAGTAGTTATTGTCATCTAACGGTTTAAGTGGCATACATGTTTATATTGTGTAAGCCCAAAAAAAAATTATATCAACAAATACCAATATGGCCATTAATTTATATTTAATCGATATTAACATTATAAATATACCTGCAAAGATATCAGAAAATAATAAGTAATTCAGTATATTGCTTACAATTGTAAGTGCGCAAAAACAACCTTGGTTAATACATACACATATGTATGGATGGAATTTGTCTTTACTACATATAATATTTATGTCACTCGTTATTGTATTTAAATCTACGGTAGTGAAAACCACATTTTAGTAGATGACTTTAACGTGCACCAAGGTTTTTGGCATTTGTATCCGCCAAACGATTCGACACTCTGCCCTAAGGACGACGACACCCCCACCAGGCTTATGGGTAGTTGCACCAGCTCGCCTGACCTAAGAACTGTTATCGCCTATACTATCACTTGCATCAGATCACCTATCTATAATCATCTCGCTTCATGAACCCAACCACTTTGCTTCCGCGGATCACCGTGCCTGCATTAACTTTGAAAAATCGGATTGGCAAAGCTTGGAAGAATTTACCGACAACGCCTTCGCCGCTCCTTCCACACCGACAAACGTCCATGTTAGCGCACATTAGTTCGGTAAGGTGGTAAATACTGTAACGGCACGCTTCATACCTGCCGGTAGGCTCGCGGATATCCGTTCAAGTTTCCCTCCTGAAGCTGCTGTACTAGCAGCTGAGCGGAACAATCAACGCCAGGCNACGCTTCATACCTGCCGGTAGGCTCGCGGATATCCGTTCAAGTTTCCCTCCTGAAGCTGCTGTACTAGCAGCTGAGCGGAACAATCAACACCAGGTCCATGCCGTATAAATCCTCGTGTCAGGCAACTTAACTTGGAGATGCGACAACAACTAAACCTGATATGTAAATGGACTTGGGTTAAAATATTATAAATTGAATTTTAAAGAGAAAGTCGACAGTTTGCCTATTTTCTAAATACCTTAAAACAATATTAACTAACATCCAAATTAATAAAAAATAAATAAGACATCTAATACATAATATTGATTACAAAATTCCAGGACGTATATACATACATACATGCATACATACATACATACAAGTGAAGTTGAATAAAAGCTTGTAAAAATCTCGTGCCGTGGTGTTTGTGGTCGAACTCCTCCGAAACCGCTCGACCGATTTGTATGATTTTTTCGTTTGTATATTTGGTAGATATGAGAATAGGTCGTAATGTATATTTCATACCGCTATAAGAGGGGGGCTTGCCACCTCCCATACAAACCGAATTTTTCATACTGCATATCTCTGGAAGTGCTCATCGTTGAGTACTGGAACTTGGTATGGATATATATAAAATCAGTGGCATAGTCGTGAAGAAAAATTTGTTATATTACTTATCTCTGCATGTTTTCATGGTAGAGTACTCGAATATACTCTTAAAGAAAATTGGGACTATTTGAAAAGGGGCGTGATGCCTCCCAAAGGTGCTGAAACTATTACCTATCTTTGTATGTAAGTACATATATAAAATTCTTCTATACGTGTGTTTGTGAGTGGATCCTTTTTTAATGACATTTTTTAGTGTCTTTGGGTAGGTCAATGGATAGTTAGACTCACAGTTTGATCCGACAGGTGGTGCGGGAATCGAGCTTTTACTAAAGCTCGTCAAATGAGAAAAAGTGCCATGAAAGTCCGATTACATCGACGTGCTGTACCGCCGAGTATGTCGGAACTCACGTGTGCTTCGATTGGACCAAAGGACGTGAATTGCCAATATTACTGTGGGTTAAGGCTTCATTCGGAGACATCAGGATTGAGTTGTCACTGGGTCACGTTCAAATGACCACCCTTAAATCAACCATCAGAACCATTGCGCTCCTTAATAAGACATGTAAGGTATTTCTNATTGGACCAAAGGACGTGAATTGCCAATATTACTGTGGGTTAAGGCTTCACTCGGAGACATCAGGATTGAGTTGTCAATGGGTCACGTTCAAATGACCACCCTTAAATCAACCATCAGAACCATTGCGCTCCTTAATAAGACATTTAAGGTATTTCGTCTGAAAGAAGTCTATGTCGAACAACGATACTCCCCCATTTTGAAATTGTCACCAGCTACACTGTACAGTTTTAAGGACAGACTCACCATCGAAGCGGATGTTGTTGACGCCAGGGAGTGAAGAGGAAAAAATTCTTCAAATTTATTTCGTTATTCGATTAACCATGCTATGGAATTATTCCGATAGCCAAGCCTCGAACCACATGAGTTCATATTTCTACCAAATACTTGAAGTGAAGTACGCACTTCAAAACATTAGTCCATTAAACACTCAGAAAGCGATACGGCCGGAACGAAGGTGTCTAAGTGGCAATCAAATATCACTGGTAGCTGATCGACAAATCATCGAACGAGGCAAGAGCGAATGGTACACCGACAAGAGAGGGACGACGAGGCCGATGTGATCACTCATGCTGCTGGACATCAACACAATTTCCAACAGAAGCAGTTAACACTTCGGACACAATGGGGAAAGAGAGGGCGCAGGCAGCTATTGCATTGGTATTTACCACTCGTGTTCAAAACCTATTGGCATTTGAACGATAGACAAATATGTGCAGCATTTGAACCAACGGACGGACCGTGGCCGTCAGAAGATAGCCGCAGACGTCAATATCATTATAGTCGCCATCATCAAATAGACATTGCGACAGCAAATGTTTATCCAATCCAATTCCATTTCAAACGTAAATAGGACTGCATTGAAGATCGGCTGCAAAAAAAAAAAACAAAAAGAAAGAAAAACAAGCAACCAATAACTAAAACAAAATAACAAAAAACAACACCGTTAGCGACCGGGGCAAAGATTGCGACAACGGCAATGACATTTGCAACGACAGTCGCCAGCAACAGTCAGTCGTCTGCAATCGTACTCTATTCTCCACTTTAGTCCGTTAAGCTGTTGATCTCTTGTTGATGCGTGTCTGTCTAGTTGAACGTTCTTTTGCTTGGCTTTGGCTGCGACTTTAGCTATGGTTGTGACTTAGGCTATGACTTTACTGTTGTCACTGCTACTGGCACTGCTGACATTATCAACTATTTAACCGACTTTGCTGCTGTCTATTAGATTGTTTGCTTAACTGCTGTGTATGTATGTGTATGCNACCGACTTTGCTGCTGTCTATTAGATTGTTTGCTTAACTGCTGTGTATGTCTGTGTATGCATGTNTACTGGCACTGCTGACATTATCAACTATTTAACCGACTTTGCTGCTGTCTATTAGATTGTTTGCTTAACTGCTGTGTATGTATGTGTATGCATGTATTTGCTTTGGTTTTGTGGCCCGCTTAGTGGCATGCTGCTTGTTGCACATCCACATCGAACTACAAGTTTGCTTATCCATATTCGTTGAATATTTATGGTGTATGTTGTCTTAGTGCCATACTTAGTTTTCAATTTCCAGAATTTTACGCCTTTCACGTTCTAGAACACGGATGTAGCCGCCAATGAAAAGCCATTTTAATTTCTGCAACAATGTTGCAGCATTTCCAAGTGTTTTTTTCCTAATATAAACCGTTTAAGAATGCATAATTCCTCAGCTACAGTTCTATCAATATCACACTGAAATGACGGCAGCAGCTGTAAGATCACACAGAGATACTATTAGTGGGAAATTAATTTTAAACTCCCCGCACACTACATACTTTTTATGCGCAGAAGGTTTGGGCTTATAGGCGCCCGATGATGAACCTTTNGTAAGATCACACAGAGATACTATTAGTGGGAAATTAATTTTAAACTCCCCTTCAGGCTTTAAGTTTAAGTTTAACTATTTTAGGTAAGTTAGTTGGGCTCAGTTCTTTGGTAAATTTTGTTTTTAGTTTTAATGATAAAAGCTTTAATTATTGAAATTTATGTAAATTTGCTTGGTAAGTACTGGAGCCGCTAGGGCACAAGCCTGGATCCAGATCCACACGATAATGTTCGATGCTTCCCACCTGTTCCTCGTTTCTGCAACTGCGACAAAAATCGTTGGGGATCAATGAGTGCCCATCAGGCCGGGTCCAGTGATTACCTCGACTACTAATCTGTTGTAGATTATCCGATTGAGTATCAAGGACTTTGGCGTGCCTGAATCTGAGGTGGTCGTACCACAATGATGAATAAGAACTCAACCAAAAGCAAGGAGGAAAAGAAAGAAGCAGAGGAAAGGAAACCGATCGCTAGAGTACCTAGGGGAAAACCGAAGGACGATTTCGATAGCGATGGGATCAGCACGGTCTCCGTGAGCTCGCCGAAAGAGAGAGGGAGATTTTAGCAGGCCATAAGGGAGAAGCGGAGACAGCAGAACTTAAAAAGGTACAAAATAGTGATGGGAAAAAAAGCTCTTTCAGAGTAGAAAGAGGCATCGGGAATAATCTAGCGCTTGGTAGCCGTGGTTGACGCAACGTACCGTCAGAGCGCGCGCTACGCGTGGGTGAGAGGAGCGGTTAGGTTAGAATGTCCGCAGTTTGATGGCTAATGCTATACTGCGATAAATCAAAAGTACGCCAATACATTGCATAGAGGAGAAGAACGCTAGAGGTGAATTCAAAAAAAAGAGAGAAAAGCTCCGTGTGCGGCGATAAACGGCTTTACTGGATCGCAAAGCGTGACAATAGCGAAAAACGACCGTCACCTTTACGGGCCGGCCATGATAAGCAGCAGCAGGACAGCTAAGAAAGCCGAAGATATAGTTGGAACCAGCGTTGGCGTTTTGGTCCAATTGGACCAAAATTGGTAGCTTCATTTTTCTTTGGTAGTTTGGTTGGTTTGATTAAGCTTTTGGTAGGCAAAAATATTTTGAAAATGCAACCAACTCGAGCACTAAAACTTGTTCGCTTCCCAGCCAGCAAAAAATCCGAAAATGGATCCGTAAACGGGAAAAAGTGGATGAAATGCGAAATGTCCCTTAACCGATTCCATTTTTGGATACTGTAAACACTAAAGTATGCGGCTGAAACGTATATTCAGACAAGTACCGAAAATTGCTTTGAAACGTATGCGTTTTTGCCTGTTTTTCTGAAAATTTTCTGGTTGATTTTTTCGTTCAACACTAAATACTGCCTCAGCTCAATAAAATTCTTAAATATTAATTATTTTTGTATAAAAACCATACAAACCATACGAGTGTTAAACTCTGGGCAAGATTAAGAAAATTAGAAGCTTTCATACAAATTTCAAAACTTTTATTCAGAATTTTTAAAAAATTTGTGGCTATGTTGATATATGTATGGCATTTGTTTTGAGGCTTTTACTCATTTTTTTCAATTTAACAGAATTTTCGAACAAACTTCATATTGAAGAAAATGGGTGACACTGTCAAATCAATGGTATTTGATAGCCCCTTCAATTATGCGCTAAAATTCTGAATAAATTTTTGGTGAAAATTTTTTGATTATTTTGTAAATTTTATACAAAGTTCGATGGTTGGATTAATATGGCTTGATATAAAATGAACTATATAACTCCGACACTGCTTTTATGTATGAATTTGTAACCTTTTTGAACCACTTGTCACTACTCAATCGCCAATAATTTATCGTAGATTGTAAGTTGTATGCTTTTTTGCTAATTGACGGTCGACTCGTGATTGTAACGCCTTTGAAATTGAGTAAGTCATGAATCTAAATGTAGCTAAGAAAACGAGTGAGAGATTCGCATTACAAATATAAACGTTAAAGTGAAAGCAATATTCAATGACCTAGACATTTTCTTGCTTCGAAGCAATTTCCACGAGTATATAACATGCAATTTCAATTACTTATTTCATAATTAAATTAAACGATAAAACTAAAAGATATATATTATGAAAAGCAACCTCAATGTTTTACAGCGAGTGAGTGCATAAAAAGCGTGAATTTGATAAATGTTTAGAGCCCATGCCTTGCGTTGGTTCATTCACTAAAATAGCAATACACGCCAGAAATTTTCATCGCATTCAACGGTCGATAAAAGCAAATAAAAATTACTTATAAAAGCCAAAAAAGTTAATAAAGACATTTCATAGCGAATGTATTAGCAGCAAACCGCATGACAGCAGCACTAACAACAATGGCACGCAGGTAGTGGAGGGTTAAACCGCACAATGAAATGAAAATAAAAATTCTTCAAAACTAAAACCGAAAAGGTAAAAATAAAAAATTAAAAAAAATAAAAAGAAATCACAGCTGAAGTATTTGGGTTTTGGTGCGGCTGCTTTGGCCCATAAATGCGTGTACGTGCTACAAAATTCATTGGCAACAGCAGCCACAGAGCAAGCAGCAACTGGCAGCAATAACAACAATGCCACCAACAGCAGCAGCAATGCCATAAATATGTTACAGTTAGCGTGGCAATCGTAAAAAGCAAGGCGTCTCAAAAATGGCAATAAAAGAATCAGAACAAACACACACACACCCACACACACACACATACAGTTGCGGTGTTGGTAAATGCGATTGCTACTTATCGTGCATGTTGAGTATCAGCATTTTGCTCTTTTACTTACTTTTACCCACTGATCGTTTGGTGCTTGTGTTGTCAGGTAGGTAATAAATGAAATTTTCGTTGGTAAATTGCCAACAACAAGTCAGCGAGAAATGAAAAAAAGAAACGAAAAAATAAAAAATAAACAAAAATGCACGTTATACGGCAATTGATGAGGTGTTGAAAAACTAAAGACTCAAGATGCGAACTTGAGCGGAGGGAGAGTGCATGAAGTGTGTGGTGTGTGTGTGTGTGTGCAAGTGAAACAAGTTAATAAAAAAAAAAAACTAAAGGTGCCGGTGAGCAGCTGACGCGCTTGAGCGCATAAATGAGTTAGCGATTATTGTGCGTGAGTGAGTGAGTAAGTGAGTGAGTAATGAATGAATGGCATTTGAAAGGGAGCAATTAAAGTCCCACTATACAGCAATTTAAATAAATCGCAAGCAATAGCTCAAAAGTAAATTAAAAAAAAAAAATTAAGCATTTATTACTAAGCTTAGCTGCTGCATAGCGATACATACACACTACCTTATAGACATAAAATAGTAAGCTATCTGTATAAACAGATAGAAGTAGTCGCCAAACTGTCGATCGTATGATGGAAAGCAGTGATGGGCATACTTAAATGCTTTCATATTTAAAGTGCTTGCTTGGATACTTCATATCCATAAAAGTATTTGACGTTTATACATTTTGCTATGTGTTTAACCGATCTTCTTCTTGTCCGATTTGTGGTGTGCATCTTGTAGTTGTTACAAAAATTAAGCAACATACAGTTTTGTGTCGACTCCGTACAGCAAATAGTTTTTTATGAGTATCTTTAACATGGCCTTTGGCCTTGGCATGTGCCTTTACCTATCAAGGGGCAATCGATCTTAAAATTATTATTATTTGTTTTTGATGTTGCTCTGACCAGGAAACGACCCTTGGTCGAATGTGATTACTCATATTCCACAACTCGGCTACGGCGGCCGCTAGTGTGGCTAAATACTAAAATAAAAATACTTACATATTTAGATGTTGCTAAATACTAGTAAATTAGAGATGCTAACTACTAATTACTTACGTAGTCAAGTATATTAAAGTGCTAAATTCTGAAGCACTAAAGTACTTAGTAGATTCTTAAAAACTAAACGATTCAAGAAAAGAAATAATATTTGGTAATTTTTAGCTTTTTCGTTTTGTGATTTTCGAAGTTTTTAGCAAATTTTTAAGAGGTTCTTCGAATTTTTTGTTTTTTTTTTTTGGGACTTATCGGGATTATTTGGCTTATCTTCCAGGGAACTTTATGGATTTTGTGGTAACTTTCTTTTAGTTTCTAGGCCTTATGGGATTCTTCGTTCTTTTTTTTATTTTACGGGATTATTATATTATTTCGGCATTTTCGCAACTATTTTGGGGTTTTTAGGGCTTAAGATTATTTTTGTATTGAGTACTTAGTAAATACATAAATATTAGCTACTTTTGCATCGTTGCTATTTGAAATTTGGTACAATAAGCCCTCAGAAGTGATAGGCTACATTAACAGCCTTCCCACATAGGGCGAGAGCCACGCACAATAGATCACGCTAAAGGTAACGGTGCATGTGGCTCTTAGTAAAAATCCTTTTTGTTAGCTTCTTTACACAATTCTACGGGTGAAATCAAACAGCTGATGTGTATTTTGTAGCTTGTACACACTTTCGTAATTTACGCACACCACAGCAGCTATGTTACGCTCTAAAAAGTCTGCAATTTAAACAAACTATTCGTTGAATAATCGAGCATCTAATTTCGCGAATAATAAGGTAGGAAATCAGTAACCTACCTTTTAGCTAGGAAATTTACAAAATTTTTTTTAGAGTCTATGTACATATACAGCTTGCATAAGTATTTAAGTTTTCTTGCCATAGTAGCGAAAACATAACGGATTGCTCAGTAGCAATATTTGCACCATCCAATTGGCCTTCCTATATAGTAAGGACCATTAACCCGCGTTGGTAACTGTTTGTCCACTTGCATAGAAGTGCTCTAAATACAAATTAGCAACAGCTTTGTTTTGGCTAAAAGTAAATGGGCTACCGAAACGTTGCTTTGCATACAAATTTTTTCAGAGAATAGGCAAGAATATGCTCGTATGTACGTACATTAGGGTGGTCCTTAAATGTAGGAAGAAAATTTTTAGACCACATTTCCTTAACCTCCTTACATGAATTTTGTTTTTCATCTAATACCCAAAATCGATACCTTTAGTCGAAGATATCAAATATCAATTTTGGCCACGATTGGAGTCGGTTAAGGCGTGTCGCTCAGGGGTCAAAGTTCCGATTACCCTATGAAAATGTCTTCACCGACTGCAGTCGAGACCAAAATTTATATGTGATGTCTTCTTCGACTTTAGTAGTATAGATTTTGGAAAAAATATTTTTAATTTTTGTAGTCTCCTTAACCCTTAACCGACTCCAAATGGGACTGAAATTTATATGTGATATCTGTGATCGTGGTATTACCGATTGTGCGGGTGAGACTGAAAAAAACGTTCATTTCATTTTTAAGGACCACCCTAATGCACATGCATAATTATTATTTCATTGTTGTGTATGCAAATACGAGATTTTAGTAGAACATTGTTCTTATTTCATGCTTTTTTTGAGCATCTAATTTGCTGAGGTGCTAAACTGCTCCTGCTTAGTACATTGACACTGTTCTCGGATGAGTGATGGCGAATCAAATTCCATTGTAAAGGTAAAACTTAAGAAAGTTGACTGCCCCATTTTACTCATTGGTGTAGGCCCCATACCGATATATTCGGTTCCACGGAAGGCTGCAGCGGGTGTTCGCCCTAAGGTGCGTTTGCGGCTAACATATCCTCTGTACGGCAAATGCGATGGACGCGGCAATAGGAAGTTTTTAGCATGCTACCTCTTTTACAGCTGCCATGCAACGTCGCACAAATTCGATGTGGTATTTCTTATTGATCGGAGTCTCTAACACCTTGTGCCACAATCCGCATCAAAGCTAACTTCAACAATATACGGCTTATTTCTTGCGCAGGCCCGATGGAGGAGAAGGATGATGAGAACAAATCGCACTTTAATGAGCGCCGGGAGGAGCTATAGGAGTGCTTCCTCCTAAAGATGTTAAACTTGTGCTTGGCGAATTTGACGCTAGGGTGCCCAAAAAAGGTATATTTGCCATTAGAAAATACCGGGAATACCTTCGACAGAGTAGATCGTCTGAGAAATAAATATTCTAGTAGTAGAGTTGTCTCCTGGTAAAAGAACCCATGAGCAAAATCACGTTGGGATAGACGGAGAATATGTTTTGAACATACTTGACTAACGCAAGGCCTGCATGCAGCTAAGTGCGGAGAAGGTTTGACGTGAAAAAGCTGCATTTGAAACGGAAAGTCGAGAACTTTCCCAAATGGTCCTTCCGCTCTTCATATTGCTTAAAAAATCATTTTGAGCACATTTTATGTACATATGTGTGTGGAAGAAAAAAGCCTAGCAACAAAAAAAAAAATAAAAATCAACGCGAATTCTTTAAACTTTGAAATTTGCACCACGTAATACTAAAATTTAATGGTCTGTAAAATTGGAAACCTAAAATTATAAAAACCAAAAATTAAAAAATTTTAAATTTGGTCGAAGTTTTTTTATAATATTTAATTTTTATTGCAATTCTTTTCGTTTTGCGATCCTTACAATTGTGTTCAAATACCTTTTAATATGTAGAGTAGAATCGATTTTCTTAATAATTTCTGAAACATCTGCACTTTACACAAAAAATTTTTATATACCAAATAGAAATTAAAAAATCTGGCTCAACAATTCTCTCCTAAGTCTCAAAAACTTTCATCTGAAAAAAAAAAAATCCAATCGTTTGAAAAATAAAGTCTCTGTACTATTGTGAACTGTAAATTCCTATTTGGCACCACTGTGCGATGACCCCCCACAAACCGGTTCAAAGCCTAGATTGACGGCAAACAAGTTTATACATATTGAGCGTTTTGTGGAATTGGGTGTAATTGTCTATTATGAGCTGCTTTCGAAGCAGTTAGTTCGGTACTCTAACTATTGCACACAAATCGACCGTTTGAACGAAGTAATCAAGAAGGACGTGAAGAATTGGCAAACAGAAATTTAGTTGTGTCCCATCAGGACATGGGCTGGCCATACACATATTTGATGACAATTTGATCTAACTTGGTTTGGAAGTTTTAATGCATCCACTCACTACGAAAAAAATCGCAGTTTTCTGACCTATAGGAGATTTTAAATTATTTTTTAAACCTGAGAAAAATCAGGCACTCAATATTTTTTCATTAATTCACTTTTAACTTCAATATATTCAATGGATTTTCTAGTTTTCTTCTATGAAAAAATCCTGCTTTGCCACTGTATATATGTACACTGGCAATCAAAAGTGAGTGCATGGTGTTTTTAGTTTAATATTTGCAATGGTTTTCAAGTTTACATTTTTTTGATATTTTTTATAAAAGTATGATTGATGATTCAATCGAAACCACATAATTCTAACTTTCAAACTTTATACAGAACGTAGAAAAATTCAACAAAATTTCATCTAAATTATAAAATTTTGGGTACGCAGACAGATCCGTTCTGTAATTCTAGTGAAGCAAGTGAAACTTTTAAGCGGCTAAAAAATCGCATTAATTTTTATTGATTTTTTTTCGATGAATTTTGCGGTTTTATGCATATAACAAGTTTAATTTATAATATAGCGTTAAATTTGTTTGCAATCAGTCTTGCGCATTTTATTCGACAAGAAATTCCCTTTTATATGGTAAAAAGTGCAAAAAGCTGTCAGCAATAAAAAATCATTAAAAATCAATGCGATTTTTTAGCCGCTAAAACTTCCACTTATTTAACTATATTTAAAAATTGGATCTATCTGCGTACTCAGAATTAAAAAAAAAAATAAATCAGATTAAAAAGTTCAAAATTTATACCAAAATTTGTTAAATTTTTCTAAGCTCTATATGAAGTTTGACTTATACAACATAAATTTAAAGCGATTAAAGCGTAAAACATATTTTTATAAAAAAGTAACATAATTAAAATTAAAATTTTTAACTTGAAAAGCGTTGCAAATATTTAAGAAAAAAACATAATGCACTCACTTTTGATCGCCAGTGTACATATGTACATTTGTCTGTGAATCGCAAATTTTTATATTTTGATTACAATTTTAACGATTACTTGCACTATAGCCACTCCACTTTGTGCAATCGCTGACGAGCCTGCCTGCAAAATGTAATGTGCAACTTCGCGCACCGAAATCCAAGCACTTTGTACATTTCCGCATTAGGAGTCGCTTGAATGAATGAAGCTAATTTGCATATCTACGCATCTCGACAAAGTGTTGGAGACTTCGAAATGCGTTTACAAGTGCCGCCGCCACAGAGTGCAGAGCAACGAGCGGATTGGCCAGCAAAACGTGAAAATCTGCAGACAGTGCACAGGCAAATAAATAGTTGAACAAACAGGCGGCGGCAAGCAAATGCAGATGTAGGTATACATACATACATGCAGACATAGAAAAATGCCAGCTGGAAGACATAAAAGAAGAATGAAAAAAAGACAGAAAGGAAGGCAGTTGCAAATAAACTTGAAGATGCATACATATACATACATATTCATACGTAAGTACATACAGACATGCAAATACATATTTAGCGCAACACCACTGTACCAGCAGCGCACCTGCATACACAATCGCCTTATCAAAGCGTAAACGTTTTGACCATCGGCATCGTTGTTTTCGTCGTCGTCAGCGTAAGTGAATGGAAGCTGCAACCAACAAATTGCGGAAGGATGCACCAAAAAGCAGATACTGAGTTCTGGAACAACTTTGTGAAAAGCTAAAATCGTAGTCGGTTGGTTGTTTTAAAAGTAAACAGCTTAGAATTCAGTGCTCACTGCGAGGAGCAACGTACGGGCACAGTGAAGGAAGGGTGGTGTGTGATTGCGCGGACGAACATTGGTGACAATTGTTTTTATCAGCAGCGACAGCTGGAAGCGCACTCACAGAGTTTTTTTCTACTTTGGCGCAGTGATGCCAAATCGTGCGAGTTTCGAGTAAAAAATGAGCCAAAATTGGGAAAAATTTATTTTGTTTTGCATGTAGAACAAAAAGTGATAATTTTGAAACAGTTGAAATATTATTTTTTGAAAAAATCAAAAATATGACCCACCATTCGGATAAGAGGAGGGTAAGAATACGTAACTTTTGCTTGCAAATTTTTTCTTGGAAGTGCCTTTTTCAACCCCTAAGTGACCTTCGAACTTCAACTCGTCCTGGAATTCTGAAATGGACTAAAATGTTTTTATTGGAAAACAAAAAAATGTGAACCACCAAGTCGGGTATGCTATATCTTTCGGTGGTGTCAGCGACTTTCGATTTCGGCCGGATGTGAGTTGAACTGCCCGGAAATACATTTTTTTTAAGGACCTACATATTTTTAGAACAAATTTCAGACAAAAATACATAACTATTGTCGGAAACTTTTTTTGGAATGAACTTCCAGCTAAAAAATAATGCACTTCCGGTCTGTTTAACTCACTTTCGTTGGGTTTTTCAATCAAAAAACATTTCACCCCATTTTAGAGGGGGTGGACGGGCGATATAGGACACCCTCTATAGGAATAGCTATGTAAATGCAATACGCTTAGAGTGTGAATAAATGAGCATTCCTCGTTTTCGAGAGCAGGAAAAATTTGGAAAATCTATACCTTTTTGAGGTATTTTTCTTGTCAACTTTGTGGCATCATTGCTTTGGTATATCCAGGCATGTACATATGCATACGCTTTTCATTTGTCTAGTCAACTGTTACAGGCACGCAGCTCATAGGAGATACATACATACATACATACTATTATATATACATACATACATATGTTTATATAGGTATTCTCACAAAAGTAAATTTGCAAAACTAACTGAATGTTGGTGGAAACATGGATGCCACAGCTTTTCGTTGCACCAGCAACAGCAACAGTCAGCAGCCACTTGAGTGCTCGGACATTTATTTGTTTATCCAGTCATCCCAGCTGTCGTTTGGACTTTGTGCTTGCTTTGTTTGTATAAAATTTTCAAATGGAGTATTTGGAAATGGTGGAGTTCGCACAAGTATCCATATCTGTGGCAAGTTGTTGGCAAATAGTAAATGTTGTTTTCGTGAGCAATTCCGTTTTTCAGAGCATCAATGTTCGTATGTGTATGTGTTTATATTCGTTAATTTGCATAGTTTGTATGTAAATGCATTTTTCAAAAGCTATTAAGCTTATTTTTCATAGACCTTATGGCAGTTTAACTGTATTCGAGTAGTCCCTTGCAACGAAATTAGTTGGTTTTTCGAAGTTCATTTAAATGTGGTGGATGCCTGTATATATTTTCGAGCATGAGAAATGCTGTTAAATTTTTCATATTTGCATATTTCATTAAAAATTGTGATGATTCTTCTAACCCAATATTAAAACCCTCTTAAAAAACTATTGGGATTGGGTTCATGAGACTTTTAAATTGCAGTACCGCCAATATTTATCTCAGAGAAATTTCGTGTTTTAAAATAACACAGATTTGTTATGAAAATCGTGCTGAATTACAGCTTTTATTTTGCTTAAGATAACAGGGAGTAGTTAAAAAAACTTTCACAAGAAACTAAAATATTCCAGAATGAGCTTATTTTGTAAAAAAATATCGGCTAAAGTCTTGAAATATCGGTAAAAATGTATACGTATGTTTAAATGATGAGTTTCTCTGTCAATCTGCTGCGAATTTAGCCGCACAATTTTTTGTGATTAGGTCAATGGGCGGTATAGCCGTTGAAGTAGACCTCAGCGCTTCCGTGATGCACAGTGCCGCGAGACGCTGAACCTTCTCCGTTGGCTCGAGGTATGAGGACTTTTTGCGGTATTCCACCACCTCAAATCGCAATAGAGTAGTATTGGTCTGACATCAGGGCAGGTGACACACCCCAAGTGACTCCCAACATTATTTTACATGCATATATGTACATAGTGTGTGGCTGGCCTTCCTAGCTCTTTACTCCACATTGCGTCTCCACAGCAGCTTACTATGCAAGACAACTCCCAGGTACTTTTGTTTGCTCTTTAAATTACACCTCCATTATACCCAGCCTTGGGGGTGTCGACACTGTGGACTTATATCTGCTTGTGAAGTATATCAGAGACATTGGTTTTGGGTTACTCTTGCCCGCGTTGGTATATAAAAAAACATCGCTTCTCTCCACAGTACCGGCACATATGTAGCTCAGTCATAAACTGTCCAAAAATATCGTATTCAGGCTGATACCAGCAGGTTACTAGCCTTCTGGAGCAAGGCTGGGAATGTTTCGTCCACTTGAGCACGAAATAAATTATATATATATAATATTTTCCACCCTTTATTTTGAAGCAACAGAATTTTCAAACATGAGGAAAAATATACCAAATCAGCAGACATTGTAAAAATATCTACAACGGAAATTTTGAACGCTAGGCCGTAAGAAATATTAGTGCAATTATAAAGATACGCTGTGGCTGAGTGGTTAGAGGTGCGTACTACCTGGCCTCGATTTCTGGTCCAAGCAACATTGAAATTAGAAGAAGTACAATGCAAACCTACGAGTGTATTCAACTATGAAAAAACTGCAAATGAAAAAGCATTTGCCGTTCAGAGGCGGCATAAAATTGAGATGCCTTCAATTGTGGTATAACACCAAAAATTGGCGGAGAAGCTGGGCCAAAATGTAAGCCCCAAAATATTATTATTGTTATTATTATAACGACCCAAATATTTAGCAGACATCGGTAAACACGTTGGGCTTTTGCTAGTACCTGACAATTTATGCACAAATTCTGAGTTTCAATCAGAAATTCATTGTTTTTTTTTTACTTTCTTACTTTAATAAATACAGGCATATTTAATAAGTAAGTACATATGCACATTCTACAATTAAGATTAAACATTTCTGATTACCTACGAAACTGCAGACAAAAGTGACTGGTAGTTCTGCCAATGAAAAGGTAACTCAACCGCAACAATGTACCTATAGCCTGACCGGTCGCCTGGTAGGTATTCTCACCAATGTGCGGCATTCAACAAAATCACAATCGCTGCCTTGTGATTGCGGTTCTCAGTTCCCAGCGCGAATAAGTGAATAATTACATGAATTAGCAGCGAAAGGCATCGGTTGGCGCAATGGAGAAACTGCGAAACAGCGCGAAAGATGCGACCAAAGCCAACGGATGTTGAATGTAAAAGATTAAAAGAAAAAAAACAGAAACTGAAAGAAAAAAATTAACAAATCCGCAACAAAGCAAAAACACAACAAACAAGTGCAGCTACAAACGGAATGCACTGACCTGTCTCCTTCAAACATTATTTAATCGCGCGGCAAACAAAAAAGATCAGAGCTTACGATCACTCGCCAAGCCAATGATGGCACATTGCAAACTGCAAACTGCTCTTACCCAACATTGGGCGATTATACAACAACAAAATACAGCAAATAAAAAAAAATACAATAGGTTGGCGTTGATGATACTGACCAGGCCAGGCCAAGCTGGTCCATACCGGTCGGTCGGTCGATCGGTCGGTCGGTCTGCATGATTGGTAGGTGGGGGCAGAAAACGGCCAAGAATTCGATCGCAGCTATGTCGAACGATCAATTCCGAGAAATGAAAACGTCTGCCGTCTACTAACAACAACAATAAACCGTCTTAGCCGTTATCGCCAAACCACCAGTACCCAGCACCAATCCCAGCAACAGCACCACCATCACTACCGTTGCCTTGTTGGCCGGAACTGTAAAGGAAAATAAAAGAAGTACCATTAGTTGCTGGCCATGGAAGAAGTTGAATGGTTGATGCGTGAAAAGACATGCGGGAGAGAGGGTGCGATGAAATCATTAGCCATGCCAGTTGGTCGGAAATTCATACAGTTAATAGTGTTGTTAACAGCAAGCGCGCAGCAAGAAGTAACCAGGCGGAGTGCGCACCACGAACGAAGAAGAACATGTGACGTGAGCATTGCATGTGAGAAATATGCAGGAGCATGAGAACATTGAAAAAAAATTATACACTAAAGCGAGTAAGAGAGACATGCTGCATGCAGTACCTACATACTTTCCAGCCGCTGAGAATTAACTGTAATACCACCACAGCAGAGTTGGGTCAAAAAGAATGCAGTGACGCGCGTCTGGAAGCAAACGCGATTGCTGGTCAGTGGTGCAGCGATGCAGTCGTGCATAGAGCATAGGTGGTACAGCAGATACGTTTTGCTTAGTAATAAGCAGAGCGGCAATGCTATGTGACAGCTCGCGATGAGTATGCGCTAAAGTGAGAGAAAGTTTTTGGATACCGCTGGTCGATTGATTGAAAATTTACAGTCACGGAAAGTATTTCGCAGAAATAGCATAGTGTAAGAATCAAAAGAAAACAAAAACAAAAAATCAGAAATCTAACAACCATTCATTGAGCATTTTTATAAGAGCGAGAGAGAGCAGTATTTTTTTGTGATTTATTAACTCAACTTGAGGGCTGAGTTAATGTAAGCGAAAAAGTCGTCAATTAGCACAGATTATGAGCGAACTATTTGGAAGTATCTTCGTTCGTCTTGAGTACTTTCTTCATATAGATTTTTTTTTTGCTGAAAAGGGCTTTAAAATCGAAAAATATGAGCATTCTTTTCTCACAAGTATGTGTTTTCCAACAATTGTTCCTTCATAACAACACCTCCAACAACAAAGAAAGGCTGATCGACTTCGCTGCGGCACGGAACATGTTAGTTAGTAGTGCTAGACACCAACTGATCCAACTTACTGATAAAAGAGCGAAGAACCAAATTGTTCATGTTATAATAGACACTAAATGTGATTCGGTTACGGTCCGCATGCGCCTCTGTGCAATGAAAAACGTGTGTCAGGCAACGCGGCGAAAGGTTGGCGTCGCAAAGCTGTAGTCGCAACGAACAGCCGAGAAATTTCGGAGTCAACTCTCAATCCTCAACGCCTGGACATAAGTGGGCAGTGGGATTCCATCTCCCTATCACTGCGTACAGCTGCCGAAGAAGTTGTTGGTTATTACCAACCTCGGACACACAGTTGCTTGTACCGTTTGAGGCCAAACTAGGCTTTAGGTTTTTCCAGCATAGAAAAAAAGCTAAAGAGGCGAACGAGACCAAGATAAAGTTACTATTCGCAGTTATTACTTTGAAGTGGTGAAGGACTTTGTCTACCTAAGATCCAGCATAAATACCATCAACAACGTCAGCGTTGAAATCAAGCGAAGAATAACTTTTTCCAAGAGGAACTAATTGGGGCTCGTTGGACAATTGAGAAGCAGAGCTCACTTTCGACGAACAAAAATCACGCTCTACAAGTCTCTAATCATGCCTGTCCTTTGATATGGCGCAGAAACATGGATGATAAAACAATGATGAGAAGGCAATGGGGTCGTCCGAAAAAGTAGTCTATGCAAGATCTATGGCCCTGTTCGCGTGGGCGACGGATACCGAAGAAGATGGAATGACGAACTTCGATAATGACGCTCTAGTGAAAAGATCCTTTGACTTGGCACTCAAGGACCAAATGCAGAAAGACCTGAATACACTCGGTATGAACAACTGCACAACTGTAGCCAATTTGCAAAGGAGATAGGCGATTCGCGGAGTTTTCTTGTCTCGGCTCAAATTGAGAAACGGCTGTGGTGCTAAATATGAAAAAGAATGAAAGATAATGCAAGCAGATGATAGGCAAACTTGGAGAACTTATAACCTTCATATTATTAGGGTGAAATTTGGTATAGCCCTTCGTCTAGGGGACTGGAGTCGAACGACGCTTGCGCTTCTCGTCTGCTTCCGAATAGCAGGTCTTCTAACAGAGCTTCCAAATTATAATAATACTAGATTGGCGCTCATACAATATGTTAGTGTTTGGCCGAGCTTCTCCTCCGATTTGTTAGGAATTGGAAAAAGAGTACTAAAATGATGAGAATTACTTATAAAATTTCAAACCAAAAACAAAAATATAATTGCTAAATTTAGCCACAAAAAGTCTAACCTGGTCAAACTATTGGCAAAAGACTCCCTTCTCTCCCACCAAAAAATCGATATGCCAGCTATATAGCCGACGTAACAAAATCCGGAATTTGTTTTTTTTTTTATTTGGTCCTCGAATCTGATGGAAAAGTGGGTATGGAATGGGAAGCGGCAGTAATAAGGTTAAAAAAGCCTCGGAAAAACGCATTTGCTTTAGGAATAAAAAAATAAAGGAAGCAAAAACATTCAGCGAGAAAAATAAGAAAAGCCAGAATTCTTAGGTTTTTGGAAGTTCAATGACAACAGATGTACGTGCATTAGGGTGGTCCAAAAATGCATGTGAAAAAGTAAAATCGGAATTTTTAAGGGGTCACACCCTAGGATTGTTCTATGGCGAAAAAAAGTTATCCCTGTTTTTGTTCTATTTCGAAATAAAAAAAAATAGAGGTCGCTCAAGGCGCTCAAAGTTTCCCGTGTATTTTATATGGCGAAAAAACAACTTTTTGTAGAAATGGTATAGAATTCTTGAAAATCAATATTTTTCAATCGGAAAACTCTGCTTCTCTTCAAGAGATTCCCAATAATAATACCCAATTATTTACTTAAAAATTTTTTCATACTAACTATAAACATAAATAAAAATAATAAATAAAAAATCTTTAGTATTAAAAAATGGTTAAATAAACAATTGGGCATTGGTACTGGAAGTCTCCTGAAGAGAACCAGAGTTTTCCGAACGAAAAATATTGATTTTCGAGAATTCGGTACCATTTCTACGAAAAGTTGTTTTTTCTCCATATAAAATACATAAACATTATTTGACTTCAAAAAAAAAAAATAAAAAAATAGAGGTATAGTTTTTTTCGATATAGAACAATCCCAAGGGGTGAGAGCATTAAAATTCCGACTTTACTTGTTTTGGACCACCCTAGTGTACATACATATATAGGTGACGATTATTTACATCCCCGAAAATTCTTCAGCTGGACTGTTCCACAAATGAATTCAAGTACATATGTATGTAAGTACATATTGTTTCCAAATGTGCAAAAGCTAATACAATTTTTTTTTTACGATATGTATTGCCGTTACAACCTGTTACTTGTGCTACTCATATTTTTGCACTTGTTCGCCAATTCTCGCTGCTCAACGCGCAGACAAAGCGCTGGCGAGAGGAAAAAATAAAATAAATTTTCCATCTATCATTTGTGCAGCACTGCAGCTGTGCCAAAGAAACAACAACAACAACAGGAGTTGAAACAATAGCAACAACTGCATACATGCATACATACAAATAGCATCAAATCATGCCGCAAGAGGAAAAGTTGTCAATCGAGACTTTTTGCTTTCAGCCAGTCGCATTGCTGATCATCTCGACGCTTGCACCAAATCGCCACTGCGTCTCAACTGTGCCACTACTCCGCTCAGCTCGACTTAGTTTGAGTTGGCTCAATGCAACAGTTAGCTTGGACTCCTCTTGCATTTGGAAGCGATTTGTCTTTTGGGGCTGGTTCGTTGGGTGGTTGGTCGCCTTGATCTTGGCCTGGTCGTCGCTGTTGTCGTTGTCGT
>NW_016161816.1:0-24997 GCF_001687245.7 Rhagoletis zephyria | reverse complement strand
GTCGTTGTCGTCATTGATACCCGCTTAACTGTTTCGCCATTTTTCCTGGCATTCCGAATCCGGTTAAATATGAACGAACGAACGGACTTGATTCGCTTACTTCAACTTACTATTCAACTTAATTGAATTGTGGATTAGGCTGCTGCCGTTCCCGCAGCGTCTGTGACTGTGGCTGTAGCCATGGCAGCGTGGCAAACAAGTGCGCAAATGTGTGGACCAGTTTTTGCCGTTTTCTTTTTTACATTGTTTAATTTGTATTATTTTTTATAATTTTTTTCATTGCTTATAACTCTTGGTGCAGTTTTAATTTAATCTCCTTTGACGAGTTGTGTGTCAAATGGCAAAATTGCAAAGGAGTCGAGTTTAATGTGAACAGGATTTGTTGAGTAGGAATCTGGTATGATATATTGAGTTGTGTATATTTTAAGATATATGCACCAAATACATATATATATGTATGTGCATGAGTGCTAATGATTAAGTACTGCATATTGCTTAGTTTGGTTATTTGAAAAATATTTGTATAAAGAAATAATTAACTGTAGGTACATACATGTATGTTGGTGTTAAAAAAAAAAATCGTATAATTAAGTGTGTAGAGAAGCTTAATAGGGAGTATATTTTATAATCAATATACATACATACATATCTTTATCTGGAACGACCTTCGACGCAATATCTTAACTCGATGAACTATTGTAGCTTTGTATCAGCTCAGCTCGGCTTTCTCGCTTTTTCACTGCATCGAGCTTTATTCCTTTATTTTATTTTATTTTCAACAAAGTACAGAGAGGCTATAAATACAAGTGACGTTATTGGCATCACGCAACGCGATTCGCAGGACAGCTCTGAATTATGCTGCACCTATTTGGTCGCCGGGCATTAGTGCGACGAAGCTACAGTCTTGCCAGAACAGCGCACTCCGGATGGTGGTAAGATGCATTGGGGAGCACAACCTAGTGTTAAGCAAGCAATTTCTTATTCGCTGTTACCGCAGGGAGCATCCAAAGATACACTTATTAAAGGCATAGCTTTCTCCCAGGTTCGTCAGAGGGCATCTTCACGAGTGTACACATGCGATCCAGGTTAAGGGTATTCACAGAGAGTCCGTGACTCTAGCCTCATGAATACCGTTATTGAATACCACTCACCACCAATTGCTGACGACGAGATTAAGCTACTACGAAAGATCATCATTAATGCTCAGTTAGTCTAGACTCAACTTAATTTAATTTACCGTAAGAGATCATCAATGATTACTCAACACGTCAACTTAAGCCAATAGCGGAAATATTTTTGTATTTTCTTTTTCCACATCAAAAAAATCCATGCAAACAAAAATGTTTGCTTTCATTTATTTTTAGGAACCTAAAATATCTATGTTCTTATGTTTCTTACGGTAAGTTAAGTTTTAACTAACCGCCAACACAGTATATCATATAACAGGTTGGTCAAAATATTAAGTTAAGTTAAGTTACGGAAATTAAGTCTAGACTAACTGAGCTTTTATTGTGACCCAGTTACGGTCTGGATAATGATTGATCGTCTGAGCTTGTATTTATCCAGACACGATCATGACATACCAAATGCATATCCGACTTGTGGTAGTTCTCCCCATGAAACCAGCCATACTTTAACTGCCGAGTTAAGCCCACTTAGCCTTTGGTCCGTTAGTTGAGCTTGACGACCATGGTTGATGGACTAACAGATTTGGGTGGGCTTAGTAGCGTCGCTACAACAACAACATTGCAAAGATCAACCACTGAAAGGCACTGCTATGTTTATTGGCGTAAAATCCTTTGGTGAGAAGCCTCCCATACCCAGCTGACACCGGCAGGGTACCACGCTTTAACAAGACTGCGGTGTTACCATCAGAAATTCTAAGGATTACTAGCGAGAGGCGGTTCATGAGCCATCTGGTTTCCTGCTACTTTCTATTGTCGAAGCCGTTTTAGGATGCATATTGCGGAGACTTGATGAAGCATTTGCTGACTTCATAGTTGCATAGGATTTCTGCAGCCCTTGTGCAAGTTATGTAGTCATTGACGCTTGTCTTATAGTGTTCCCAATACTCCTTACTTCGGCTAGCCATCCTATCCAGGATATTAGTCAAACCGCCATTCCCTCCTCTGATTTAAATTTGAGTCAATACAAGTTGCTGATATGCTGTTTTCAAAAATATTTTTCCAATCTGAATTCCAAGGGCTCCTTACCGGCTTCGAACCACGGAATCAATAGTGAAGTGTATCTTTCTGTGATCCATAAAGGAATAGGCTTTTGATTTGCTCCAGTTACCACTCTTAATAGTAGACGAATCTATGGTAAGTGCTAAATATTTTACGCCTTTTCTAACATTATTACGGAAAATTGGCTGATTGCCTTCGTAACGTATTACAAGGCTAGAACTCACCGCTCATGTTGGTGTCGGTACTTACCGAAAGCTCATAGTTGCCATGTGCTGGAAAATTACGGACTGGGTGAGGTGCTGGCTACTCCTCGTCGTAGAGAAAGTATGAAGATGATAGCATCTAGAAACGCTTATGTTTGTATTCGCATATCAGCGATGTGAGGTCTCTTTTGCTGCACGAAGCGAGCTAAAGCCAGTATACAGGTGCTTGTAATCCTTCTGTGAACATTCTTTTCGGAATACAAAGTTTTTTGACTGGAGATCAATTTGTGGTCCCAAAGTTTGGCTTAAAACGACGAAACCGCACGAGCTAACGATTTACCAGCGGCAAAATTTAAGTATGGCTATGAGGAACCGATAAGGTGCATGCATTAGTAAGTAGTTGAATAAATGTATTAATACCCTTGTGAATACTTATGTACACATGTATTTGCACTTTGGAGCAACCCCACCAATAAGCTATTATCTCCTCAAGAGGACCTAAAGCCTACATATGACTCTCGTCCTCCGCTAAAAAAGTGGAGACTATTTGCTTTGATATTGACGATAAGAGGACACTATTAGCCATCCTCTCCAGCCACATAAAAAAGTATAGTAAACCAATCGTATTTCCCTTATTTCATGTTGATGGCAATCAAAAGTGTTGTAATGTAACAGCAGAGAAAAGTAACAGCAAGGTCAGTAAGTAATAGCACCGGCAGCGTACACTGCCGAACAGCAACACTGTTAATTAACAGCCAATGTAGCAATATGATAAGCAACTGCTGTTTCGCCACTCATTCACCTGCCATTCCACTGGAAGCTGCGCTACCTAGTGCTGGCACGATCGCTGAGTGAAAGCAACAACCAAAAACAATTGTGGTGGTTGTGGTAAATTCTCTTCTTCAACTGGCTAGCACACAGTGGCATCTGCGGCTTCACATGCAGCCAGCCATGCCGTACGATCGTTGGCTTAAGCCAGCCGAATCTCAGCAGCAAAAGCAGTCCACTGCACTCCTCAAACCAGCAGAAGTATCAGTCTAACGAAAGAAAGTAACGCTTTGGATCGCGTATTTCGCGTTTGTCACTCGTTGCGTGCACACGTGTTCTCGGCTACGTCTCGCTTTAAGCCGTTATTCAAAAAGAAAAATAAAACAACAAGCACTGCGCTACACCTGAAATCCAGCTGAGTTCGCACATAAGCAAACTTAAGACTTAAAGTGTTCTTCTCCCAGTGTTTTAGAGAAAGAAAGCCACAAACAAATAAAAAATAAAATAAAAAATTAGTGTTAGAAGAAAAAGCGTTGAAGAGCAAGTGGTGCTTAACGAACCGTCCGCCTGGCCGACCAACTGCTCAGACAGACCCCAAACGACCAGCAGCAAACAGCCAAATAGCCAACAATAACAGCGTTCGCTCCACTTCTGCAGCTAGAACGGCTAAAAAAAAAATTACTGCTGACTCGTTGGCGCATAACTGTTTTTGGTGTGTATCTGGTGTTGTGGTGTAGACTAAAAGTACAAAAGAACAGCAAAAAAAGTAAAAGAAGAAATTTTGTAAAAAAATTCAATTCAAATAGGAAGAAACGCGAAGAGGGTGAGAAGGTATTGAGCGAGTAACAAAAATCAGTGAAAAAAAATTAAACACTTAGAAACGAACGATAATAAAAAATAAGAGGCTCAGTCTAGTAAGTGAGTTTTTTCCACAACAAAAAAAAGGCCGACAACAACCAACAGTAAACAAAACGTTTGCAATCCGAGCCAACGACAAACAACAGCTATAAAAGCGCTATCATCAACGCATCCAACCAACCATCCTGCAGCCTACGCGCCGACAAGTGTCTTAACAAGGTGCGAATTACATACTCAGTTTTTCAGAGTACTGAACTTAGTTTGGTTTTATTATTTACTTTTTTTTATTCTTATTAGCGGATTGCGCCAAAAAGTTTTGGTAAAAACAAAAAAAAAAAGTACAAAAGATTTCATATAAAATTCCAGTGCGAAGTAATGAAAAAATGTTTAGCCCTAAAAAGAATGAAAATCATTGCGATTGTAAAAGTGGTATAAATACTGTCTAACAGCGATAGCAATAGCAAAAATAAGAATAACAATAACATTTATCCAGCAATAGGTAAAATTGCTCAAACACGAAGCTCATCTTGGCCACACTGCCAAAGAAAAGCAAATGAAAATAAAAAGAAAGCAGTACACTTAGCATGGATTTATGAGTTTATAAAAAATGTGTGTGTGTATGTATGTTTGTGTGGCCGTTCTACGCGTTGACCGATATTTCGCAGCTCTACTTTGTGCACATCAATGGATAGTTTAATGATCGATAATTGCAAATTAGATATAGTAAATTTGTCTAGATGTTAGGTGTGCATATAATTACATATATAGAGGTGTTTATATATTTTCAGCGCAATGGGAGATCATATACGTATTAAAATAAGTGACGGCTTGAAAAAAGGTCGAACTATTATTATCTACCAAGCATGCGCATCGCAATTTAATTAAAGTATGATAACTCATACATATATATGTATAGATGTTAGGGTGGTCCCTAAAAATATCAACATCATGGGGCGCCCCTTTATTTTTTGCTACTTATAAAAGCTCGAAAATCGCGAAAATTTAAAATTTTTTAAATAAAATTTTGGGCTCGCTACCAGGGTTTGTCAAAACCCTTTGACTTTATGAATTAGTATGAATAAGTTTCCATAATATATCAAATGCATCTAATTTCATGTCAGAATTTTGTCGAATTTTTACGATAAAATTTTTTTTTTTTAGATTTTTCAAACCCTAATTTTTTTTTATACTGCACTCAAGCGCATTTGTGCACAAGGGTATTATAACGTTGTTCGCATAACGGTTATTTGTAACAGCCAAAACGAATCGAGATACATATATATAAGGGCTATTCTCTGAGTCTTGCAAATCCCGTGTACGGTGCACGATTGCACGGTTTGTAAAGCTGTCTCATAAGAAAACCAGTTTTAACCATGCATTCGTGCAATATATGCACCTTGCGAGGGCTTTGCAAGACTCAGGGAATACTCCTATAGAGAAATGTATACATAAATGATCAGATTGAAAAGATAACTCGATTAAGCCATGTCTCCCTGTCCGTCCGTGTACACGATAACTCGAGAAAAAATTGAACACTATTATCATAGTACATATATTATCGAAACTGTTTGAAACCACACTTACTTAACATGCAGCTTACTGAATGGTGAAAAAACGATATATAATATATATAAAATTCTGTTTCGCCCAAACTTATACTTCTTTACCTCTTTAAATTTCGTGTATTCCTAATTTTGCAGGTAGAACTGGCGAAATTTACGTAAACTATTCGGGACATTCTAAAACTTCATAAAGTTTAATTTGCTTTCAGAAATATTAACAAGATTTTTAGTAGCACGCTTCCAATGTTACAAAAAATTAAATGTACAATATATTGTACAAATGCAGGGAAAGGGTTAAAGAAAATCTAACATCAAAGTCAATGCATGAAGTAACATGAGATTCTCGTAATTTTTAAGGATTTTTCGTAATATTTTGGAGCTGTGTTAGTGGCCAAAAAAAAAAAAAATATGCCAACAAATAAATGCCAGTCATTTTTTAAGAAGTATTTAAGGATATTTTGCCTGTCTGGAACATTTAGAAACTCTCGCCAAAAGATACTATCCCTCTTTGGGATTTTTTTAAGCGGATTTTCAAACCTTGCGCGGAACCACAAGATATCTACCAAATTGAAATAAAATTTTTGCATTTCAAAAATTACTATGCGTTAAAGTTTCATTCAGAGACGCCAGGATTAAATTCTCTCAAATTACTACCGTTAAATCAACCACCAGAACCCTTACGCTCCTTGGTAATAGATTTAAGGTATTTCATCTGAAATACGTCTATGTACTTATATTGGATATTTGTGGACCAATGATACTCACTCATTTTGCCACTAACTATACTATACAGTTTCAAGGACAGATCCACCATCGAAGCGGATCATTGTTGTCACCAGGAATGAACAGAAAAAAGTTCTTCAAGTTTATTTCCTTGCGCGATTAACCGTGATATGCAATTCCAGTTCATTGGAGAAAAACTTCTTCACAGACATAACGCCTTAGATAGGTTATTAAAGACGGCAACAGAAGTATGCCTTCGGACGACCACCAAACCATAATCTTAGCAGATACATGTCCCACTGGACATCTCAAACGTAATTTGTTGGTGAAAATGTTGGACTAAATCTTTCAATAAAAAAATATATATATATTTTTGGTAGGGACGAAGTTCGCCCGGTCTGCTAGTACATACCTATCGTCACCTTAGATCCTCTTTCTCAATATCAGATTAACGCTAATCTCCGGTCAAACATCGTTATCGACGTTACTGACTCCATGCTTATAATACTGTTTCGGTAACATCGGCAACGATATTTAAATGGGGATTAGTGTAATTACCCTAAAAAAAGCGAGCAATCTGAGAAGACTCCGGAATAAATCGCAAAGGAACATGCGACTAATACCACTTTTGATCTCCTTATATGGAATGAGCCGTTCGCTTTTGTTCGAGCATATCCTATGAAGAGACCAATTGTTACCCTTCACATCTGAAACGGTTAAGGGTTAAGTACCCGTTAGAGATGAGTCGGGGACTAATTGATCTCCAAATAATACGCGATTGAGAGTAATCTCGGAATACTCTCTTTAGAGATTAGTTGCACAATTTTTGGCAGGGTAATGGAATGTGCACAGATATATATATATGTATCCTCATACATACTTGCATACCAACGTATATATGTACATATGTACTAGGGATGCCAATCACGGAATCCCGAAAAATTTAAACATAAAATTGATAGTAAGAACTTGTTTATGAATTTTGATGTATGATTTTTGTAAAATGCCGTTTTGACTGCAATTAACAAAGAGGTTGAAACTGTACTTTTAAATTGCAGTCTGAACCTTTTTTGAAGAAGATTTAAATGAATATTTACTCATAGCGTCGCGTAAACGAAACAGAGAGTTTTAAGGTATAGTTAGATAACTTTTTACATCAATCTACTCAAAACTTTCACAAATCGAAAAACTTGTAATTCATCCGACGTGCTCATAGAAGCAATTCAAAATATTTTGTAATGGAGGAGATAGAGGTCATTATCTTCAAATGGCTTATGACTACCATTTAAGAGCTCAGCCTAAAAGTGTTTAGGCCAAAATATGTTTTGCATCAATAGATTTTGTATGTAAAAACTTCAGGCTAAGATTAGAAGACTCCACTTTGAATGATTTGCTGCTCTTACGAATAAAAACACCGGCTCAAAAATGGGGTGTGTGTTTTTCACCAGACACACCTAACAACATGTATTTCAACCCGTTGAATCCGATCCTTTTCAAAACGGTGCAGTTTTAATTCTTTTTCATAAAAAGTGAAGTTACCAACTTTTTACTCTAAGCTAGCGATATGAGAGTTTTACAATCAGTTTATCGTAAATTTTAAATAGTTTAATTTCAAAGTATGTTTAAATGTTTTCAGATATTGAATTGTTACTCATATTCATAAAAGTTATAACTCAATGTGAATTTTCCTTGTATTTTGGCATCCCTAATATGCACATTTGAAAATGTTGCTAGAAACATAAATTTTTTTAAATAAGAATATGTATACATATGCTGTAGGCAACTGTTACCAATTACCATTTTATGCTTTCTAATTTTTAGCGTACAACAATTAGTTTTTACCAATAACAAAGAAAGAAGAAATGACAATCACTAAAAATCAGAAAAGACAAGAAAATAAAAGAAATGTTGATGTAAGAAGAATTTTTTTCTTTGAATGCCTGGCAGCCATCATACATGGTTATATTATCGTAATATAGAGAGCCCTAAGCTAACATTTTTGTTTCTTGACAGGGTAGTTATACAATTTTTTAAAAGTTAATGCCCTTCACTTACGAATTTGTTCAAGGCCCTCGGTTTTAATAAACACTGGCACTAATTTATTGATACATCTAGTTGTTGTTTTTAAATTCTATTTGGTCCTTAGTGAGTAATCCACCTACTTTTGTACCAAGTAGAATTCCGATATGCATATTAGACCACCTTAAAAGCAAACAAAAAAGTTTACCTTACATCCAAGAGTCCAAAGTATTTTTGCAAGGCAATTTTGAAAAGCAATTTTTTTTTAAATATTTATACTAGAATAATGGAAATACTTCCTTAAAACAAAATTATTGATTTTTAATTTATTGATATTTGGGAGGTAAGCTAGGGTTATAATTACTGAGAACTAGTTGGTAAATACTAGAACGGGGTAGTTGAGGTCAATGAACTTTGAACAAAAAAATGTCCGCCTCCAGGCAAAAACATCGAATTGTTATACTTTAACTGCCGAGATAGGTCGATCTTCCACTCATCCATCGATTTGTGCTAAGAAACTAGAACATAGAGACCTTTCCACAAAAACAAATCTTGCGTTTAGTTATATTTCTGAATTATCTCAGCAAATCTAAGCTTTGGCATTGATGGTGCTAGCGAAAGCAGAGAAAAATACAAGAAAACACTTTCCTGTAAAATCTGATTTCTGTAACACAATAATTTTGCGCAAATGGGTCGATATGTGTTTTGTGATTTTGAAAAACTACCTTATGTAGTTTCAGTAAAAATTTTTGTTATAACTACATCATTTTCAATCTGGTTGCTAAATTTTGATGAAAACGTCATTATCCAGCAAAAGTCAAATTGCTAACATGGCTGCTAATGCCATTAACAGGTCGATTCTGCGCTGGTAATACAAATTTTGTAATCGGTAAATAAAGTTCCTGTGAATTTTTAAAACCTATTCACATTCTGTGTACTCTTGTAACCGGTAAATTTTGATTACCATCTCATAAGCTGATATTAAAATTTTGCCCCGTGAAATATGCAATGCCAAAATTTCCACAATTCTTCATAGCTGAACTGCTGAATCTTTTAACTGCATTATCAATATACATGAAATCGCGGTGATAAGAACTGATAGCATTTTTCTGTAATAAAATATTCCGGTAACAAAATCTTCGGAAACGTGCAGAATGGACCTGTAAGTGTAACGAAAAATGACATTGAAGATGGCACAACGCCGAAACCGGTTTGTCTGCAAACCAAGCTTGACACGATATGACGGAAATTCGTTCGAAAATAAATCATGTAACTACCTTTTTTTTCTACCATGGGTATTATCATTTCAGAAAATATTATGTACATATTTTTCACCGATAACTAACCACCTGCTACAAAGTCAATAAATTTCTCCCATGCTTTACAAGCGTGTAGTAAATACGTGAAACGTATTTTTTTGTTCTTTATGACTTATGTATGTAATTCGCTTTTACCGTTCTTTGTGTGTCTTTCACATCGTGTCTGTCGGCCTATCGATGTGTCTGATTGTGCCTTGTGTTGTTCTGATTCTGAGCGCAAAGCTGCTAAATTAACAATTCATGCGCTGTTATGGTTTTTTCCCAACGTTTCTAACTTTGTTATATTTTCATAAACATTGCTGTTGTTTTCGCTGCTTATTATGAAGAGTATTTGTTGCTTATTACATGGTATATCGCCATCGCCGTCTTGTAAAGAGTCATAACTCAAAATAATACGTTCGTCAGCAAATGCGAAAAGCTATTTCGTAGCACATGCTAATCATATGGGGAAGGACGACTTTACCGTAGGTTTTTCGTAACAAATTATAACAAAAATTTGCTCCAGCTTTTGTTGAAAGGTAAATAAAAGCACGTGTACATTTTTAACGCATCATTTCAAAAATGCCAAATTTTGAGTTGTGACTCTTTTGAAAACGGTGTGCGATATGTATGTAGATGTAGTATTAATGTATTTTTTTTAATTTTCTTTACTAAGCTTAGAAATTTGTATGTGAGGAGAGCGTAGTGGTATAAAAAGTATGTGTATGTGTATACATTAGGCATATGACTTTTTTCTAAAATGAAATATGCTTATGGGGAGAGGGTGGGGTAAGATGAAAAACCGGTGAACTCTAAGAAAAACATTTGAATATGCATAGGATGATTCTACGTGTAATTCTAAGCAAATTTGCCGAAGAAACCAAGGGTCTAAAATCAATTTGGAGTTAGCCAAATTGCGAAAATAAGTTTCGATCGTGGAAATTTTAAGAAAAAGATAAGTGCTGAAATAGATTCCTTATACCAAAAAACCAAATTTAGGCACTTATTTATGACACCACGGCGAAGTACTAAGAAACCTACCTTCGCAATTTGACAAATTCCAAATCGAATTTAGACCCATGTTTTCTTCGGGAATTTGCTTAGAACTACACGTAGATATCTTCTGTGCTATACGCGCATATTCGAAAAAAACTTCCATCCAGATTGACCCGCCCTAATGTACATACATAAATGCTTTTTCAGTACAACATAATAAAATTTCAAAAAAACCCTTTTTTTTACCAAAAATTTTATAAAAACGTTATTTTTATTTTTGTTTCAACATTCCTCATCCTCTCCTCAAAGTTGTATTTAATTTTAGAAAGAGTCATATGCCTAGTGTACATACCAACATATGCATGTAGCATGTGTTTTTAAATCTAACCATATTTTCTTCACTGCAATGCTGTCATTTCTTTTGCTATTTTACATTTTTCTCACTTTTTACTCTGTGCGCAAATTTCGAATTTTACTCGCTTGACTTGCTGCTGCGCATGCGCGCACGTTCACTTGTTATAAATATTTTCGTATGGCATCGTCGTCTCTGTTGTACATTTTCTTTTTTTTATTTGTGTTGTTGCTTTTATTCATTTTTTTCTCTGAATCTCAAACACTTCGCTTGCGCTCCATTTTTTTCTTTTCATAGTCTCTGCCAGCTTTTGTTCTTATTGCTTTTTCTATTTAGTATTTTTGTGCAGAGGTATTTTCTCCCATCCATCAGTTTGTTTATAAGTAAAGTAATCTATGTATGTATGTGGATACCTATTAATGTGTGAGTAAGCGTACATGTTGATTTTTTAATATTCTACCCAAGTCGCAGAGACGTTTATGTGTTTACTGTGTGTTTTGCCTGTTTGTTACTTCTCTTGCGGCTGCTATTCATGCCATTGATCCACTGATCCATATTTCTCGGATACAGACGCAAGCGTGCAGGCGCTAATTAATAATATTATATTATGGCCGTCTTTGCTATTTGCTGCACTTTTTATTGGTCTGCTGGTTGCATGCTACCGCCAGCTAAGTTACTTTATAGCCAAGTTTAACTCAGCCAACACTAAGGCGATGAAATCAAGTAAACGTGTAAGCAGTTTGGCACACAGGTAGCCAAGCTGTGACGAATTTACTCTTTAGTATTTATGTTTGTATAAATGCATTTATTTATTAAGCATTTAACAGTTCTTGTTACTGATTTTATATTTGTGCTTACCAAACAAATTTTTGGCTCACATTTCCTTTAGTTTTTTTTTTGTAAGGGGTCCCGTAGATTTTTCAAATGCAGCACTTCGATAACTCACAACGTACAAAGCTGTTAATCGAAAAGGCTCCCCTTTTAAAATGGTTTGATTATTTTTTACTTTTTTATTTTATTAAAAAAAATGAATGGCAAAAAATTTTTGTATAAACCATTTTTTATTAATAGCGCTTTTATAGAATATAGATCACAAACTTGTGTCTATTCTGTTTACCGGATGCCCCTATCCAATTTCTATATAGAATCACTCTCTTATTTCGAAAATCGGTTCAATTTTTTCCTATGGATAAGTTTCCAAGATAATTTCGATTTACCGTTATTCGACTTAAAAAAACTGATCCGACCTAATCACGTATATCTGACGAACCGATTCAACGCTTTTAATCAAAATATCCATCAAACGTACATTCATCATTCTTCGATAGGCTTAATAGTTTCCGAGAAATTAATTAATCATTCGTGATTTTTTGTTTTTTTTTTATTAAAAAAATTAAAAAAAAAAATTAAAATTTTCCCAGGGGAAAAAATTAAAAAAGTTAACAGATTCTGCGTAATTTTTTTCTCTGGTATAAACAAATCAAGCTACCAGTGAAGAAAATCGATGGATAAATAAAAAAGAAATATTTCGTCAAAAGAAAATGCGCAAGGAGTTTTTTGTTTGAAATATGAGCAGGAAAGAATGTTACTCATACGCCATGTACATTAATTCCTGCTCATTTTCAAAACCAAACGAGAATATATAAAAGCTCTCTTTACAAAAAAAAAAACAAAAAAAAATTAGAGTTTTTTGTGTTTTTCATAGTAGCGATTTCAAACTTTTTAATAGAAAAAGTATTTTTAAAGCAAGACAAGGCGATAGAAAATCGAGCAGGTAATTCAAACTGAGCATTGGAAAAACATGTTTACATAATTTGGCTGTAGCTGAGTGTGTGAAAGTGCTTGCTATTATTTTTTAGGTTCTAGATTCCAATACCCACTTAAAAATTATTAAAATTGCAGTCATTTACAGAAAACTACACTTCCATTAGTGTTTTTCGTTTCAAAGTCGGTCTTGTACAACCGCCAAACGAAGGCGGCTAAATTTTCTGTTGGCCTAATATTATATAAATTATTTAAAAAATAATGCATTAAATAAATAGATGGCATAAAATTATTAAACAATTTGACCTTTTCATTTTCAGGAATAAAAATAAAATCAAATTTTAAATTGAAATACATTGCCTGAAATAAATACCGGGTATTGTTGCAGAAAAGCAATTTGGATTAATCTTTTCGGTGTATTTTTGAGGTAAGTGAACACGAATCGAATAACTGCATTACAGTTAGCAATTGCATCACATAACTATGCGATACTACCTCCCAATGTTAATTGGCCTAAAAATAGATTTTAACTAAGACATTCAAAAGACATTCTTAAAGTCTTTGTGAACTTCCAAGAAGAAGATAATTATTTGCCAATTACAAGCTACTCTTAAAATATTTTGTCTATGATCTAGCAAACGAAAAATTAATACGACCAGCCTGATCTCTTCGCCTGGGTAAGATCAAAGAAGTTATCAAAGCTTATATGCCTTAAGCAGGAAGGTAATACCTTACACCATTGGTGGCTAAGAGTCTCCTTTCATAGCAGCGAGACTTCAAGAACTAAGAAGAGGAAAGGAAACCACTTAATATTCTCTTTAAATTCCGACTTGAAGTGGCGGTTACAAAGCTAAAAGCTAGATTTGATAACAAATAGTTCAGCAAAATCGAGTTAAATTTTTTGTTTCGGCGATCTTGCACTTTGGGTCTAAGTGTGTCGCTGTCTTTCAGCGGCAGCCACACCTACCTACCTACTTACATACATACATACCTTGTATATGTAAAATTAAATTGCCAAAAGCTGTCATTAGTTTTCTTGAGGCTTTTATTTCGAAGCTGAGTGCGTACATTAACAAAAGATTTTTTGACAGAATTCAGCTATCAATGAAATTCATTCAGCAAAATATCGATAAACAAAAAAAAAATTAATATTCTTAATAACAAAAACATGTTTTATTGTGACCCAGTAAACTCTTTGAGCAGCCACAGCGAATCAAACCTACACAGAAATATAAGTATGCATGTATGTATGAAAATAGTATATAAACATATAATATCTCCATAAATTATCATTTATGTGCGAACAGACACAGTCACAGCCACACAACAATACTTTGCTTAGCTATCAAGACCTTTTGTCGATGCGCATGCGTGACTTTTCGAATAGCCAGAGGTGATGAAAAAATCCGCATTCAACCACAAAAATCCACCTGTACGACGTATTTAGGTGTGTGTTTAAATTTTGCATACCACAAATCAATCAAAGCGCCAAACGACCTTTTCATTTTCTCTTTCCGCAGAATGCGCCCTGTTTTTTTTTTTTTTTGTTATTATTTCGCTACTTCGCACGTTTTCTTTTGACTCACCTCAGCGCTTTCTTCGAGAACTAAATAACTGTTGTATGCCAATCAATTCGTGTACATAAATATGTATGTATTAAATTTAATTTAGCACATTTTTTTTTTATTGTATTCTGCGCCATTTTTTTACACAAATAAAATTTTATCTGAATGCTTGACAACCGAATTTTTGGTTTAATGCGCTGTTCTTTCTTTATTTTACACCTGCCTGCAGCTGTTTGAATCAGCTTTTATTGAGTGTAAAAATTAATAATTTTATTGATTTTTTATTTTTTATTTTTTTTTACTTTCCAACGCTTGGCTGCTTGAGTAGCTATGAAAACAATTTTCAGTCATGCTTCTGGATTTTTAATTAAACCAAATGCGGTGGCTTCAACTACACTTCGGCTGCGTGTCATATTTTCCCAATAACTCTGGGATTCCATTTTCATGGATCGTAAAGGCGACTTTTATTACATCAAGCATGAAAGTTTGCCGAATCAATGACATTTTTTATGGCAACGACTTTTGTTCGCTTACTTGCGCGCTTAAGTTATAGTTAAGTTTGTCTGAGAGGCGTTGGATTGACGTACCCGTACTTACACACTTCTTTGTGCTTTTATAGAATGAATATTTAAGTGCATGCACATGAATATATATGCACATACATAGCACTTGTTCCTTATATCAAAGCAGCGCTCAGCTCAAACAAAAACGCTGCTAATATTTTATGCTTACTGTTTGCTCGTATTTTTCGCTGATTTACCGCTTATAATAATAAAGTTTACTATGCTTTATTATCTCTTTAGGACCTTGCAATTTTGCGCTCTTTAATTTATTTTGAATGTGTATGAGTTTATGAGCCTATTAAATAATAACACATACCCAGATAAGTCTCAAACAGTAAAACTCACAATTGCACTCATAACGCGAGAAAATAGCTAAATGGCTTCTGCTATATACACACATAACTACCAGCCAATAATTTGCGAACGTTGCCACACCTCAAATTGAGTTAAAATGTCAAAAGCAAATCTCCTTTGCTAACTACTTTGTAATTTTTTAATAGAAAGGATGCATAACTAATTTAATTTTCATAGGAGTACACTCTACTATATATTTTTGTAAGTTAAAATATCCAAATCGATAAAACGTGGGAACGCGACTTTTCGCTTAGAAAACTTCAACTCTTTTTGCATTTTCTTTACTAAGTACAGCGCGGCTATCTTCCTTTTTTTGTTGAATGTAGAAAACTGCGTTTTACGTTTTCTATATGACGTCAGGATTTTCTTTTAAAGGAATCTAAAAGATATGATTAATTAAAACAAGTAAAAAAATCTAAGTTCCGCCAGAGCCGGACATTAGATACCCGGCGCAAGTATTAAATACAGTTTTTTTTTCACTTTTCCGAAAACTACCGGTACATGGTAAGCAGGGGTGGTTTTACCACTGTTTCAAACATCTTCGATCTCATCGCCCATTTTTCAAAATTCCATAAAAATGTTATTTCTTTTCTAAGGATTGTTGTTAGTATCTATTTATAAATTTTGAGTAAATTAGCGTCCTAAAATTTCTAAATATCGAAAATGCAAGCATTTCTGAAATTTACCGTTATATGAAAAGTTGGCTTTATTTTTGTCTGATTTCTATAATTTTCAACATTTTGCTTTTATGTGGCAATCACAATAATCATACCGAGTTTTGTACAAATTGATCGAACGGTTATCGAGACACACATATGTATGTGGTCATAAGTGGGCGTGGCTACACCCGTTTTCCAAGATTTTATCATAAACGTACTAACTTACCGTTATATGGGATGTGGGCGTGTTTATTGTCCGATTTTAAAAATTTTCAGCTGTTTGGTATGCCGTCCAAGGCCAACAACTGCGTCAGACAGTGGGCGTGGCTACGCCCGGTGTCAAAAAATCAATTTTCACTTTTTGGTTGATTCGGATGGAAGATGAGATGATTTTTCACGTGGTGAAAAGCAAAAAATCCTAACTTGCTTAGAAGTGTACTAAAAATGTAGGGAAAGAAGAGTAAGAGTTTTTTAAATGTTCCACAATAGCAACTTACACGATGAACTATAATAATATTCCGACCAACAACAACACTTACTGGACCAACAACAACACTTACTGGACGTCCGGCGCGGAGAACAATTAACGAGATAATGAGAAACTGACGAAACGAGTTGCTTACTTTTAACAGCTTTTTCACAGAAAACTAGTTTTCGCACGTAAGCTCCCTTTTCGTAGACCAGGTCACATATTCTTATTTTCCGTCTAAAACTTATTGTAAATATCAATTTGGAGTGAATAATCTCCAGTAGTTACTAAAATATCCCAGTTTTCGTATTTCTATTTATTAATAAAGTCTTTAACCATCGCTATGTAATTGTTGTTATTTTTTTTTTTTTTTGATACCTTCGGTAGTTATGTATAAAATTGGTCGTGAAAGTGGCAGCACCTGAGATTGTGGCGAGAACATGATTGGTCGAGTTCCAGGGTATTAAAATACTCTAGAATGGGCGACCCAAAAATCTAAAGCCCTAATTAATATAAAAAGTTAAACATAAAAAATAGTAGCTCATCAGCCAAGTGGAGGCATCTACCCCTGGTCCCTCCATCCCTCTGTCTACGCCATTGATATTGTAGATAAGAAATCTTCCTATGTGTAAAAAAATTTAGTTTCGAGATCTGCGTTAAAGCTTTTAGACTTGTTTAAAAAAATTAAGTTTGTGAATTTTACTTAACTCAGTAAAGCGAAAACTTTGCAATACATTTCCCTTTCTTTTATTTTTCGAGATCCATCGCAAATAGCTTCTAATATTTAAAAAAATATACAAAACATTTTACAATTTATACAGTTAGTTCTTCGACCACAAACGTCATAAGCATTGCCAGATTAAGTTTATGTAAATGCAATTTCGTTGTTATTACTATGGGTTGGAATGCAAATCCGTTAACGGTGCTGACAAGTAAAAGTAGCACTCATTCACTTTGTGTGTTTTGACTTCTGCGGCATTTTAATAATTTACAAAATTTTATGTGCGGTTGAAATGAAATATCTATGTATGTATGTATATACAAAGGTATGTATTTTGTATAAAAAAAACTAACAGCAACCACAGACAGTCAGTTCGTTTGCTTTGTGCCTTTTTGTGAATGTAAATATTTGTGTATCAGGCGGAGATATGAAATTAATGAATGAGTTGGAAGTGTGTGTAAATAGTGAGTTACCAAAAGCAAGCGCCAAGCTGTGAGTGAGAAAATTAACTACTATTAACCTCCTTACTATATACTAAGTTGATGTTGCTATAGCATAGCTTCATTAATTTATTTGAAGTGTGAAGAAATTAATTTAATGGTTTGGGGATGGAATTAAAGAAAACACTGGTATTAAGAATTTTTAGGAAAAACGATTTAAAAAGATTTATATTCACCTTCCTGAACTAGGTTTTCCTCACACGCTTTGCTGAGTGTATGAAATTTCTGCGTATTATATTAGGTGTAATTTGTTTCAATAAAACTTAGCATAAATAAGCTCGTAAGCTCTAGAAATTCTCCGTAGAAGCTCTAGAAATTCTTTTTTTAAGCATCTACAAAATATTTTCTAACTAAAATCTCCATAAACTTCTTTCGTCTGACACCAATATTGGAATACATATTCCAATTACCTAATTCTCTTAAAGTACAATTTTATTTTTTAAATAGGTGGCAACTCTCCTAAAAGCAACAACAAACTCGGGAATGTAGGCACAACCCTCCTAACAACACAAACAAATTCGGGAATGTAGGCACAAGAAAAGCTGCTTTCTAATTCCCACTGAACCCCTGGATATTGAATTACGTCTCCCGCATATAATTTATCGACAAAACCATAGACCCGCATGGCTGAGAGAATACTTTCAACGTTCTCTTTATATCCCATACCTAGATTTCTCAATAACATTATTCGAAATAAGATTCATTGACGAAAACTCGCCAGCGTTTTATTTATCTCCATTACTCCCTTTGAAATTGTTTTCCACTTAAACATATATTTTGATATATATAGTGTTAAGCTTTTGCGGATTAAACTGCGTCCATTGAGAGGTCGATCAGCACACTTCGGCGTATCGAAACTTGGCTACGATCAACAATGCCAGAAGACCGCTTGAATGGCTTCTGCATGCTCAGCGATCGTCGTAACATGTTACTAAAAAAAAAAACAATAAAATTGAATTGAAAACAATTTTCCGCTCATTTCACGCATAAAGCCCATACAAAAATTTTGAAGCCACTCGAAAGTGTAGCTTCAAACTTGGTTTCCGATATGAAAAATAATGCCTCACATAAAAAACCCCGAATTTATTAAACAGGCTTATGTAGGAAGCACGGCAGAACAAATCAAAATAGGCGTCGTCCAATCAACGAGCATGGGCCTTAGCGTAAAAAAATTAAAAACACCTTCTAGCGTTAAACGGCTAACTCTTACAGTCATTGTAATCCAATAACCTTTATTGTTCCACAACTAGCCGAAACTAAGTAAGAACCATGTAATTTATAAGATATTTTTAAGGTCCATCATGAAGAAATTAAAAAAAATATATATTTCAGTGATTAATATACATTCATACATACGTACCTATGTATTTCACTCAACTCTTGTAGTACTACCTCAAAAATTTTCCAGTTTCAGTACTTTCTGTCATAAACCTTTGCAAGCGCAAAAAATTTGTTAAAATGAGGTAAATGTCGCGAAAAAGTAACTCCAAGAAATTCCAAATATTTGCAGTTAAATAACAACAACAACAAAAACAAAAGCAGCAACACAAACTCGAAAAACAAAAACACAAACAAGCTTTTACTTAAAGCTGACCGGCTCGTGCAGCCGCAGCCGCAGCAGCAGCAGCAGTAGTCACAGCGCAACAAATATTTGACTACAGAACAAATAAAAACAAAAGACTTAAGAAGCGAACTTGCAGCGGAAGTTTTACGTGTCTACATATGTACATATGTACGTAGTTATATATATTTGTAGACATGTGTGTGTGTGCAGTTGAACGCATTACAATGTTGCAATACAGATATTGTTGAGTATCAGGCGGGGACACAAAAAAAATGCAATAACGGAGAAATATTGGAAGAACCGAAATAAAACTGCAACTGAATACGAGAGCAGGTTGAAAAGTTGGTGATTTTTCAATAAAAGATATTTTTACGGTAAACAAGGCACATTAGTTTTTGGCATTTTTCAGCTCGACACAATTTGTGCGAATACAAGAAAACATAAATATGAAGAGCAACCGAAGAAAAATATGAACACACATACCGAGACGAATATGAAAACGCATACGAAGAAAAATCGAAGATGAATACGAAAAAAAAAATACGGAGATGAATTCGAACGCAAATACGTGTAGGAATATGAAGAGTAATACTAAGACAAAATAAGAAGGTATGTACGAGGATAAATACGAATACAAACTAGAAGACGAATGTGAAAGCGAATGGGAAAATTAACACGAATACGAAGACAGCGACTAAAAGGAATATGAAGGTGAATACCCAGATTAATACCAAGAATAATACGACGAGGAAAGCGAATATGAAGGAGGAATACGAAGCCTATAGGAATAGAAAGATGTGGCCTAAAGCGAAAACGAAGACCAGCTGAAGGCAAATACGAATACGAAGATGAGGTGGAATACGAATATGAAGACGAATACCAACACTAAGACTTAGATGAAGGTCTGTAGTAAACTCAGTTGGAATTTCTGCAAAAAGAAAAGAGCTAGGCATAAATCGAAGGAAGTTTGGTTCTGTGGCGTGGAACTCTTTTTTATATATTTAAGATTTCTTGCTCTGTTTTAGGTTTTTTTGAGAGGACCTTTACTTCGACTCAACTTTTTGTTCAAATAAGTTAGCGGCTACCTAATGTACTGAGTGTAAGTAAACAAATATACGCAGAAAGCAGAACGACAAAACAATACACCGAACGTATTAGGACCAATATTAGGCTACAACAATGGTGTAACCTAAACGGAAACATCTATAACACAAGGAAAAATTATGTCAAAAACTAAGAAATGTATTTAAACAAAACAAAATCTTGTTTAAGGGTCGACCGGATTGGTTACGAACCGAATATGACTGAGATCAGGGTGCGGGATGCTAGATAAAAGGCGATAGAGAAAACACAGAGCGAAACCTACCGAAAAGAAAAATAAAACTGTGGAACAAATTCAGGTTAGCAAAAGTTAGGTCGATTCTGAGTGTGAGGGGTGAAAATAGAGGCTAAATTAGAAGACCCGTATCGCGGCGTTTGTTTATGTTAGTACGAATTTTTTTTAATCCACCTTCGAACTTTGCAGTCAACCTAACCTAACTTTTGCTAACCTGAATTTGTTCCACAGTGTAATTGGACGAAGCCTAACAGACAATACTAATAATTATAATGTGGTCGCTGAGCGTCTCCACCGCAGGGTGCTCCGTTGGGTGTATGGCGTCCAAATCCGTTCCAGTCCATGCCTCTCCTAGCGCTAATCTCAGCTCGCCTGCTCTGTACATCCAACTGGCACTTAATTTACGAACCACTCGAGGTAATACCTTTCCTGGTACTATATTGAGGAAAATTAATTTTTAAAATATCACTTCTACTTATATAAAAGCTGTGCCACGGCTAGAAAAATGTGTGTTCCCGCCTCTAATTATTGCTTAGATCTGCCTGACGCGCAGCTACGAGTTGGGCCGCAACCTACGCGCCAGTCCGCAAAACCATTGGACCCCAGTACCGGTGTTGTTGGTGTCCGATGAATTGGTGTCGGCCCGTTAATTCTTAAAACGAATTGGGTGCCACCGATAAACGAACTCTTTGCTCCAGTTGAGCATACACTAATACAACTCAGTGTCGGCAGATTTCACTCTCATCGGCGGGAGTGAAGGGAAATAGGCAAATCAGCGAAGGGGAAACAAAATAAGCATTTGCTTGCTTCGCTGAGCCGGTTTAGACAGCGGATAGCAGTGAGCGATGTACCAGAGCTGGACGCAATACGCACCGCAGAAACTCCGTCCGTAGTTCGTGATTCTTAAACTGGGGTCCATTGTCGCATACCACCGACCGAGGGACACTAAAGCAAAGAAAAATTGTATTCTCCAAAATCTTACATACACTCTTCGCCGTTGTCCGTAAGGGTAGCAAAAATGAAAACTTAGAGAAGTAGTCGGCCAACGTTAAAATGTACTCGCCGAATTGCGCCAATTGAGGATCCTATACGCTCAGACCCTTCACGCTCTTTCGTTCTTCGATCGTCCATTCCATGGATTTAATTTCCAAATTCAGAAAGCCACTTTATCTACTGAAAATTATGGCGGATAGTCTTTATAATATTTATTAAGTTTTTCTTTGGTTTTGACGATGGTTTTTCACGCAAATAGTGCACATAAAATTGATTTTTCTCATTTTTGTCGAAATTTATGGGGCGACGTAGCTTGCCTAAAATTTGATAGTAGTCTAATAAGAGTTCGTTATTGCATTTAAATTTACTGCGGGGAAAATTAAAATTTTCACTGACTTATCAAACTACCCGCGTAATAAAAGCAACGGAGGGGAAGCGAAAAAAATGAATTTGTGAATTGCATACAAATACCTGCAAACATACATATGTATGTACATATACCCTACAAGACATTGCTGAGCACTTTAGGCAAAAATTCTCACACATTTACACTTTTGTTTTTGTAGTACGGCATGACAACATTGAGGGGAAAGTACTAAATTTTTTCCCATGGCCTGAACGAAAATGAGGACTTTGATAAGCACTTTTGTGATTAGGGGTAATGATAATATGAGTACTCATATGATACTCAGCTGTCTTGTAGGGTATACACTCCAATATTGTACATATGTATGAATATTAACCAGTTGCTTCACTCAGCACCTACCCACCATTTACGCAGTCTATGCAGTTCGGCTTGTTCTACGCTCGTCGCTCGCACGCATCTCGAGTGTTAGTTTTTTAGCGACATTCCACGCTTCCTGCAACATTTTTGTTTGCAACTTTGTTATCTGCATCGATGTTGTTGCTATATTTGTACCATTTCTATTTATTTATTTTTCGATGTTTTGTCGCTTTTGTGTTTTTTGTGTATTTTTTTTTTGTTGTATTTTGGAAGATACTCGTACATATTTTATTGCACTTTGTTTCAATCTTGTCTGCCTCCAATGCCAGCCGGTTTGTTTGTGTTCCTTTTTTCACATATAGTTACTCTTTTGTTTTTACTTGCGTGTCTGCGAGATTCTGTGTGCGTCTTGTTTCTTTTTTTTTTGAGCCAGTTCTGGCTTTCTGGACAACATGCTAGTATGCGCCACACAGCAGCTAACTAAGCAGGATGCTTTTAGTGGAGGAGCTCGCTGGCGCGTACATACATTGTTATCCAGCTGCAAGGCGCAACGACTAGTTATTCGGCAAGCCAATGTGCTATGGAATGTGTTTTTTCGTTTTGTTTTTTTTTTAAATTTTTTTTTTTTGTTTTTGCTGTATGCAATTTCTATTGCCGTACTCGCTGCTGTCTGCACAACATGAAAATCTAGCCAACGTGTCGTAAATATTTAACGCATTTAATGGCTCATTTAGCTAAAGCAACATCTCAACCTCAGTTTAGCTAAGTCCAGCAGCCTAGCGTAGTCATTTGACGCATTTTAGTCTGCATTCAGCTGCCTTGTGGCCTCGTATTTGCGTTAATCATTTTACAATTCCAGAAATTCAGCAAATTAACTGTTTACTAATACCATAACTAATTTATGGAGCGACTTACAAACGGTCAACTAGTCAGGCAGACATACATACATACATATATAGAAACACATATATACTCGTAGAGTCCATAAAATAAATTGCATTAGTAAGCTACCATTGCTGAATGTTGACTGCCTGACTTGGCTTTTGAATGCAACTTAAATATGGTTCAGGTGCCATTCAATCGCTTTGAGCGTATTTGGTACGCAGCTTTCTGTGTTCTTAATTCTACAACCCAGTCGACAAAATGAACAATAAAGACGACTGCTTGTATCGCTGATCTTTTGAAGTGATTCTTAACTTTAGTTGTTTGTATGTCGTGGCCAGTGTGTCGAGGCGTTCTGCCTTGGCATCCCCTAGAAGGGAAGAATTCGAACTAAAGAATAATGATGCACTATAACGGCCGCTCCGACCACTCTGGAGGACCTGCGTTCGGTCGCTGGTAATGAGCAACATCTCAATTAGGAACATTTTTGAATTGTAAGTGTGTTCGGTTTGGAGTAAATGCAAACGTTGATGTAGCGAAAAAGCGACACGAGCGTAGGGCTCTAATTCCAAACGAGAATGCGACAGGAGAAGATACGTCAGTCAATAAAGTTTAGGTACAGCGAATTTTTTACAATATGGGCAACTTGTTTTGAAATATTTTATTTTTCGCAAATTCTTTATAAAAATGTGGTTAATTCTACAAGAAAAACCTCAAGACCCCGAGTTCCAAACCTTGTGCAAAATCAAAGAAAATTCTGCAAAATTTAATTCAAATATTGCACTTCTTATTCACGCCCTCTACAAAAAAGTTGAGTGTACAGTTTTTTAGCTCATTCAATTTTAGTATAATAAAGTGCAAGTATGAGGAAGCTGGGACTTACCATTGATCTTTGTGCAAATTTTTTTGTAGAAGGTGTCGCACATTTTTTCCATATAAAAAAATTATCGAACATTATTTTATATGGAGAAAATGAGCAACACCTTCAACAAAAAANCTTTGTGCAAATTTTTTTGTAGAAGGTGTCGCACATTTTTTCCATATAAAAAAATTATCGAACATTATTTTATATGGAGAAAATGAGCAACACCTTCAACAAAAAAAAAATTCTAAAAATCAATGGTAAGTCCTTGCTACCTAACTTTATTATACTAGAATTGAATGGGCTAAAAAACTGCGTACTTAGCTATTTCCTAAAAAGTGTAAATAAGAAGTACAATATATGGATGAAAATTTGCAGAATTTTCTTTAATTTTGCTTAAGGTTTACAACTCTGATTTTTGGGGATTTTATTGTAGAATTAACCATATTTTTATAAAAAATTTGCTAAAAATAAAATATTTAAAAAATAGTTGCCGGTATTGTAAAAAATTCGCTGTACTTAAACTTATTTTTTTTTAAATTCTAGTTTATTTAGCATCTTTCTATGTATGTACGATATTTAGCATTTTTTATGTAAGTAATGAAAATAACAATTTTTTTTATTTTTATATTTACATAAATATGAATGAAAGACGAAAGAGTTTTACGAAAGTTTTCGGCTGAAAATACTTTTAAATAGGGTTGCCACCTATTCAAAAGGTCATATTTGTCCACTTAAGTAACCTTTTTATTTTTTGAAGTTAGACTTTTTTTACCCGTGCAGGGGTATTCGATATCAAAGAAACCGATCAATGCGAGAATTTTCTACACATAGAAACGGCTATACGAATTAGATCAAATTTGGCACAGGGATGACTTATAACTGTGACTTAAATTTTTAAAATTTTTTTAGGTTTTTGAAAAGGGTTGCATCTTGCTTAAAATGTCAACTTAAATTTTGGCGTTCTAGCGCTACGCGGGTTCACTAGTAAGATAGAAATACGGGTAATATAGTCGCACCTGGGATCCACATCTTTTTTATACCCGAGCGCACTTGTGCACAAGGGTATTATAACT
>NW_016161815.1:31778-48211 GCF_001687245.7 Rhagoletis zephyria | reverse complement strand
AGAAGGACTTGGCTTCACTTGGCGTTTCCAATTGGCGTCAGTTGGCACAGAGGAGAAACGACTGGCGTGCTTTGCTGAACTCGGCCAAAATCGCTTAGGCGGTTACAGCGCCAAAAAAGAAGAAGAAGAAGAAGTGGCAACCCACCCCAAACATATTTTCAACAGTAAACTTGTTTAAACCCATTTAGTAATATTTAGTTTATCTAAATTTTGCAAAGAGGTGGCAACCCTCTAAAATATTTTCAATATTAATCTTTCTCTTCCTCTGTAGTTTCATACCCATATGGTTATATAAAATTTATCTTATTTATTTATTTAAATTAATATTTTCAAACAGATGGCAACCCTCAGAGACATTTACGACTTTAAACCTCTTTTTTTACACCCTTATTGTAATATTCATTTTGTTCTACCAATTTACTTATTTTGAAATTTTGAAACAGGTGCCAACTCTCTAAATTTCTTTTTTCCTAAACCTTCGGGTAGTAATTTTGAACAAACCCGCTGAAGGAAGTATCCAGTTTGGTCCAGTCATTGTCAAGTTTTAGGCTTCCTAATAAACCACAATCCATTTTTATATACATAATAGGGATGTTAATTTTTCGGCTTTTTCCCATCCCGGGCTTTTCGGGATGGCGTTGTCCCGGGATTTAGATATTCATTACTTTTCAACAATTTGAATCGAAATCATTGCTTCCATATTGTTTGAGAAGCTCTGCTACCATGAAATAAATAATAAATAAATGGGTTTGAAACCTACTTTTTTATTTAAAGTGGCGCTTTTATTATTTCTCTCTGACCGCAGGATTTATTTTGAAGGACTCTGTAATTTCAAAGATATGATTAATTCCAAAAATTGTTTAAAACATTCAATAAAGGAAAGAGCAATAATGAAATGCAAGTACATACCTAGTTGAAAAATGCATTCTTTTATTTTTTTGTTCAAACTTGTACGTTACGTTATTTTTTTAACTTATACCTAGCCTAGTTATAAGTATTATACTTGTTGTGGTAATAAGTACAAATTTATGCAAATACAAACACTCGTGATACTTATATCCAAAGGAAAACGTTTTTATTTGAAGCGCCTATGATTAGAAAAATATGTATTTAGCAAAAATGTGGCCTGCTATTTTAAACTTAAATCATTTAGCTCCGAATCTGATAAAGCCACATTAAACCAACATTTTGAATTTCAAAAATCTGATATCAGATTTCAAATCAGCCACTTTGAAAACCCCTCTTATATGTATGTATATACAAAAGTTTTTGGTGCAAATGAACAAATTATAAAATTTCGTCGCCATTTTTATTCGCCATTTTAAATTCCAAAAATCTGACATCGGATTCGAAATCAGCGACCTTGAAATACCTCCTTACACATAAGTTTTTGGTGAAAAAGAAAAAATTATAAAATGTCTTATTGGATCCGCCATCTTGAATTTCAAAAACCTGCCATCATATTCGAAATCAGCGACCTCAAAAACACCTAAACACCAATGTTTCAAATCAATTTGTTACTTCTCGACTTTTGGCCAGCAAATAGTAGTCACCAGACCATAGTGCACCGCACGGTACGAATAGCAATAACGCGGCTGAAAAACAACAAAACTGCTAGAGCTCACAGCCTGCCAGCTATGCTATTCAAGTACGACGGCGAGCAGTTGATAAGGTGCATGCATCAACCCTTGTGCAGAATACACATGCCCGACGAGTGGAATTTAAGTGTGCTCTTCCCAAAGGCGACCACGCCATTCGCGCCAACTACCGCGGGATCAGCCTTCTAAGCATAGGTTAGGTTAGGTTGAAGCGGCTGCCTTCATCCAACATAGGAGAGAGGCACACTTAGACCCAGTGGGTCCGTTGTGATACCAATTGAGAGCTCGAATTCGAACCCGTCCGTTCGCCTAGAAGTGGAACCAGTTGGTTAGGTTTATAAAGCGCGATAATTCGTAAATGCCTGCTTCACTAAGATCCGCAAGACAATCAAAACGGTGGTGGTGAAATGAGCGTCTTCTCGCCCACATGAGGGCGGGGCAATGACAGAGATAGTGTTCCACACTCTCGATTTCGTCCTCGTCGCGGCAACCACGGCAGAAATCATTAGCCGGCAAACCCATTCTGCTAGAATGCCTTCCCATTAAGCAGTGGCCCGTAATTATACCGGTCACCAGCCTTAGTACAGGCCGTTCTAGCCGAATGAGTGCGTCGGATCTTTTCTTGTCGTAGTTGGGCCAGATTTGTCGAGTCGTCCCACACGTGGGTTCTTCCGACCATCTTTTGTTTGCCCTCTCCACGTAGTATGTCCAGAGCCGTGTCTTACAGGTAGATAGGGATATGCCCGCTGCATGGGAGGAGTTGACGCCCGACAGGGTGGTTCCCTTCCGCGCAAGCTTGTCCGCCGCACAGTTACCCTGAAAGTCCCTGTGGCCCACACGATGTGAGTAGTAGATTTTGAAGCTAGATCGTTAAGGACTTTCCTACATAAAGCAGTTGCAGATGATGTCTTGCAGCAATCCAGCGACTTAATAGCTGCTTGGCTATCGGAGTATATGGTTACCGAAGGTAGATTAAGAGAAGAATCGATGAGCCAGAGTGCAGCCTCCTTTATGGCCGCGAGTTCCGCTTGGAAGACACTGCAGTGGTCTGGTAGCCTAAAGCAGAGATCTAGTGAGAGGTCCTTTGAGTGTATCCCACTCCCTACTCTTAGATTTAGTTTAGAGCCATCCGTGTATATGGCTGTGGAGTTACTTTGGAGACCCCAGACCGAGTCGTCCTCCCAGTCCTTCCTCGCAGGGATACGAGTGGAGAACTTATTCTCGAGCACCATCGGTGGTGTTGTATAGTCTGGGGACCTGAATGTGTCGGGGTAGTTGGTCAGGATATTGGTATGATCGAATCTAGTGTATTTCCATTTTGACAGTGCATTTAATCTTACTGCATTTTAGCTCGCCTGTAGCTTCCCTGAAAGGTCTACGGGCAGAAAGTTTAGAAGTGTTTCCATAGCTTTGGTGGGTGTGGATGGCAGTGCACCTGTGATTAGCATGCATGCCGCCCTTTGAACCTTGGTAAGCTTAGAATTTGTGAGCGATTTATCCAGTGATGGCCACCAGACTGTGACGCCGTAGAATAATATAGNCTACGCCATTTAAGGTCGGAAGTTGAAATGGGGGGATTTTTGTTTTCCGTGTGAAGAGAACCGTGACCGTTTTAGCCGGGTTGGCGTTCAGCCCGCATTCTCTAGACCAGGTTTCCACGATACTCAAGGCGTTCTGCAACAGTTAGGGCAAGATCATCGGCATACGCAATAGCGTTGCAGCCCGAGCCCTGTAAGCGCATGAGTAGGGTGTTTACCGTAAGATTCCAGAGGAGTGGTGAGAGTACTCCTCCTTGAGGAGTGCCCCTAAGCGCATATCTTGTGATGTGAGCTCCACCCATCTCCGAATAGATAGTTCTCCGATTAAGGAGAAGACTGATAAAGTCTACCAGTGATCGATCAAGTCCGATCTGGAGCATAGATGATGTGATCGCCTCTGGGAGCACATTATTAAAGGCCCCTTCCATGTCTAGAAAGATACCTAAAGTTAGCTGCTTGTATGCCAAGGATTTTTCAATATTGTAAACTATAGCATAGGTAACAAGGCCTTATCGAGCGTATTGTGTGAAAGACTGAAACCCACCGTCAATGAACTTATTGGGCCTTATCAGTGGCTTTAGACCTAACAAATCCACCATAGACCAGGTATTCACAATGCGCCAAATCTTGGAAAAGACCCGCGCGAAAAGGATCGACTTTCACCACCTATTTGTCGACTTTAAAGCCGCTTTCGACAGCACAAAAAGGAGTTGCCTATACGCCGCTATTTCTAAATTTGGCATCCCCTCAAAACTCATGCGGCTGTGTTAAATTACGTTGAGCAATACCGCCAGCTCCATCAGAATTGCGAAAGATCTCTCCGAGCCGTTCGCCACCAAACGAGGTTTCAGACAGTGCGACTCTCTTTCATGTGACTGCTTTAAACTGATATTGGAGAAGATAATAAGAGCTGCAGAACTGAACCGCTCAGGAACAATTTACTGCAAGAGCGTGCTTATACCGATGACATCGACATCATCGGGAACAAAAACCGCGAAGTTTTTCTGCCTTTTCCAAGTTGGATAAGGAAGCAAAGCGAATGGGTCTGGTGGTAAACGAATACAAGACGAAGTATCTACTGTAATCAAACAAACAGTCATCACATTCGCGCCTTGACACCCACGTCACTGTTGACAGTTATAATTTCAAAAACATGATACAAATATTTATAAGGTACAATCGCTGAGAGCCAATTTTAGGAATTTTGACGTTTGCTAGCATTTTGAAATTTTCTCGCGCCGTCATTTCGTTTGTTTGTTTTTATTTTCACTCAAACCAAAGAAATATATTTCTGTCGAAACAACAAAATTTGAATGTACATACATATATACATACATATGTGAATAAATAAATGGAAGCAATTGTCTCTAATGGACTTCTGCCCGCATGTTAAGGCAAAGATTTCGGCAGATATTTTACCTTAAAGGCACTGCACTTTTGAAAAGAACTGTCTTGTGCTTACATTGTATGGGGTGGTGTGGCAAAAAATGAGCCTAGCGCACATGAGCACTTGGGAAAATCCGCTGCCTTAACACCACAAACCTCGATCAATTTTTGCGTACATATGATAATTGCGGGGACTTAAAGCATAGTTGCCAACTTAGTGCTTTAAGCACTAGATTTAGTGCTTTTTCAAAATTAAAACGCCAAAAAAAAAATGGTTTCGTGCCTAGTGCCCTTTTTAGTGCTTTTTTTCTGAACTAAAATTTCTGAATTTACAAGAATCTACAAATTTAANATAATTGCGGGGACTTAAAGCATAGTTGCCAACTTAGTGCTTTAAGCACTAGATTTAGTGCTTTTTCAAAATTAAAACGCCAAAAAAAAAATGGTTTCGTGCCTAGTGCCCTTTTTAGTGCTTTTTTTCTGAACTAAAATTTCTGAATTTACAAGAATCTACAAATTTAAATGCACTAAAATGCAAACCATGGTTGATGAAAATATGAAGTTGCAAACCCACGTTCTTGCGTTCTTGTTAAATTGTATTCGCGTTGAAAATGCTAGCACGCAGATAAGTTAAGTATTTATTTTTTTTATTTTCTTGATTATTGATTGATTACACGTTCGAAAACACAAATCGTTTGACATTGCGCCCGAAAAATCATTATGTCGCTGATACTCTTTCCAAATTTGCATTTTACTCTTTCACTTCTTCTATTAGGTTTTCCTCCATTATTTTTTACATTTCGTTTTTCCATAAATATTAAAATTTTCACAAACTAGAAAAATTTACCGTCAGACATGTAAACAAAACACTGAATAGTTGTCGTTTGACGCAATCGCATAAGCAAAATTGAGAGTTGAGCTAATTTTTTTTTTCATTTTGCAAAGTATTAAAGAAAAAACAACCCTATTCCAACACCGGCTACGGTCTCCACAGTATTTTTTCGTATAACTTCCCTGCAGTAAGCCCGGGGCCAGCCAACGCTAAGCCACCATGTACGTCTACAGCGACAATTGCACTAGTGCAAATATCGACAACGGTTTCTTTTTGCAGGAGTACGAACTCGCCATAGACAATGACTGTAGCGTTTTTGTGTGTATATTGTCTACACTTTGTCAACAAGCACAACAGCTGTGCTTCGTCTTGCATTTTCTATTCCATCAGATATTTATTTAAGCGTGCACGTGCGGGCGAACAAAATTTTTACAAATTTTTTTCAGAAATTAAAAGGTGAACGTAAATAATTAATAAATCACATACACATATACACATTAGTTTTTAATAACATCGTATTTTCTCCTTATAACCAGATGTCATATCGACCTTCAGCAAATCATCAGACACAACTTTGAGAGCAGCTTTCCAACGCCAAAAGAAAAAATTCTTCAAGCAAACAACCCGCATTAAAACCCAAAAAAATACTATTTATTAGATTGTAAGAAATGTTTAGCTAGCCTTGAAGAAATATGCCAAAAACCAAGTACCTTTTTTATTAAAAATAACTATCTACAAGACATTTTTATCAACAATATACATATCTGTGTTTCAATTAATTGTATTACCCAAAGGTATAAAAAAGTGTAGACAATAAACATTAAAAGGTAGTAGAGAATCTCTGGTGCCAATGTCTCCATATGGTCCCAAAGGGAGTACTTAGTCAATACCTCTGGAGAATTGCAATGACAAGCACATGTGAGATGTCTATAGCAAATAACATTGTGTGTCGCATATCTTGGAACTAGTACTGGTGACAAAGTCAATAGCGAATCGATAAAGTTTCACTGTCGACATTTACTGCAGGGTTCTTTCTGCGTAGGCGGCCTTTGGCCGCACTTAGGGATTATAACCCTCACAAAGTAGAATTGTCTTTCTGTATTGCAAAGAAAAGGCACTGAACGCCTTAGAAAATTAAACTGTTAATACATAAATATGTACACCAAATTAAAGAATTTTTCAAGCCCTATAAATTTTAGCTAAATTTATAAGTCCTTAATATGAGAATTAAAAAAAGAAGTTTGTAAACTTTTTTTATAAGTATTTTATAAAGTACGTATACCAAGTGAAAGGGAATCGAATTTGCTATTAAAGGAAATAAAAATTCCACCCATTCGTTTTTAAGTAATCTTGATTTCAAAAATAGCTTTTTTTGAAATATAAGCTTTGATAACTCCTGTTGTTGTTGTTTCCCAAAAAAAAAAAAACAAAAAAATAAGTATACCGTTATACTCAGCTTAATCATTTCTATCGATCCGAATATTTTTTTTTTTTTTATTTGAGAATCGAAGCTATACTGCATTTATACCTAAACTTACTTACTTTATACTCAGCTTAATCATTTCTATCGATCCGAATATTTTTCTTTTTATTTGAGAATCGGAGCTATACTGCATTTATACCTCAACTTACTTCATTTTGGTGGAAAATACAAATTTAGTCTGAAAAGCTCTTTGTCGCCGACATTTTACAAAGAAAAAGTATGCCTTGAAAGGCCCAGTTAACAAAACTCAATCTCACTTGCGAGAGAAAATAGCAGAATGCAAGCGAGATTTGCAAGTAGGTGAAGACGCCGCTGACGGAGAGGGCTTTCGATGATAACTTTCGATTTGTGTACAATATCGATATTTTCTATGCATCGATATTTTTACGAAATCTCTGTAATTTTGACAATTTGTGGTGTTTATGTGTGTTGCAATATTTTTGTGAGTTTTTGAAACAGAGAAAATTTGTGCATATTTATTGAAAATGGCCTTGACGAACATTTTACTGTTAAGTCAAATTGCTGGCCATGTAATATTGGTTATTTTATCGTTATGTATGCTGGTTCCATTGGGCATGAACATCCATGAATTCCAGTAAGTGAATTTAAAGTGTATGTAAATATGGTCGTTTAAAGTACAAAACTGCGTATAATCATTCTGCAAAACCACGTAATTGACATTTGCTGCCAAAAATTGGATTTGCTCACACAAGCTCGGCTCAATCCTTATCTGTTCCTCGTGAAATATACTAGCCAGAAATGCGATTGCTTTACAAAACCATTTTGAAATTTGATTGTTTTTGCTCTCTAGTAAATAATTTATGCAACCTCACATACTCGGTTTTGCATTATCTTGATACGCGGTTTTGTACTTTAAAGATATGTACATCAAAGTAAATATATATAAATACATGTGCATGTAAAGAGTGAAAAAATAGGTGCGTAATTAATTAAAATCCTGATATTTTGTTCTAGTGGACATTGTTTGCTTTTCACAACAGGCAAGTGGCGAGAAGAAGATGGGATGTTTGAAGCGTTGTGGTCGTCTACAGGTTTTTGCAATTTTCCAGTTTTCACTGCAATTTTTCTCTTCTTAATTTCGACTATGCAGATTTATCGGTATAAAACATTTAAAAGGCCTATTATGGATACGTCGGAATTCCCGACGTGGCAATGACGGAAAAATGCTATTATCAATTACGAAGTGATCACGAAATTCTCCCGCAATTTTCGAAATTCGGGAGATTGGCATTGATTCCGAGTGTAACGCAATTTTGACGGTTTTTCGTGAAAATATTTTACGAACGCTTATGTTTATCGGAAGAAGTAATAAAATAACTAAACCCAACCAAATCATATATAAAAAAACGAAAGGCCAAATATGAAACTAAGTGGATATTTTACACTGAAGGAAATAAAAATGTAAGGGTTTAATACTGGTAGTAATTAAAATGAATTTAAAAATAATTGTTTACGAAGCCCTAATAACACTTTGCCTTATTTGCATTGCTTCATTAGATAATGCCACACTAATTTTGCTCAGTACAACCTATTTTACAGGATTCTTATTTAAACGAGAGTGGTTTATAAAACTACAAAATAAGATAGTCGATATCATGACTTTCCTTTTCCCCGAAGCGGTTCAGTTTTGTTTTCCATCGGATAAACAATTTTCGGATGAATTTTTTTCGGGCGCAGCTCAGGATAAATCAGATTAATTTAATATCTGTTTTTTTACAACATCACTGGCAAGCACCCTGTAAATTCTTCTGATAAATTTTTAAAAACCTTTGGTCTTTCTCTACTAATAACGCTGTTATTGTAGTGGAATCCACTTCATTATTATTTAAACACTTAATTGTAAGCTATGCCAGAGGAAAAATCTGAAGTTTCTTTCAATTGCTACCTACAAATTAAACCAAAAACAGGGCATGAATCACGTATGACGACAATCGTCCGGACGATATCGTGTTGAGATTATTTCGCTTCATGACAACCAAAAAATCTTTGATCGTTTATGCGATTTCGTCAACTCGTTTCCAATTTTGCTTCACTTCACAATAACAGTAAAGCCTGATATACAGATCAATGCGAGCGTGAGCGTGAGTTTTTTATTTTGACCAATATATTTGTTATTACTCAACTTGTTGCTATAGTTGAGACATGAAAAGATAGAGAATTAAAATATCTTTCAGAATTATAGAATAAAAACTAATTTAAAATGCATAATATGCCTTTTTTCGGGCTCACACTCAACTGTGTGCGTACGCAAAGCATTCGCATGTGAGCGGCAAGTTTTGACAGATGTGGCATTGCATGCATTTTAAATTAGTTTTTATTCTATAATTCTGAAAGATATTTTAATTCCCTATCTTTTCATGTCTCAACTATAGCAAAAAGTTGAAGATATTGGTCAAAATAAAAAACTCACGCTCACGCTCGCATTAAACTGTATATCAGGCTTAACACGTAACTGCAACACAAATACATGAGTCAGTAGTTGCGTTCGATAACAAAATTAGCCAACACCAGCCAACAATCAAAATGAAGAGAGTAAGCGAAAATTCTCTCCCAAAGAGAAGAAAAAGCAAAAAAGTAAACGAACAGGAAATTAGCCATCACTTGCAAAAACCGGAAGAAACTGACTTCGTTTATGTTTTATTTGTAAACAAACTGAAATTCATGCTGCCTCCATGGAAGAAAAAAGGAAAGTGAACGTTCAATGTTCGCCAGGAACATTTCTAGAAGTAAAAACTAGTTGGCGCTATCATGAAGTCACATAGCAGGCAGCCAGAAAGCATATAAATACCAAAACTCGAAAAATGCAATTTTGTTTGTTTACAAAAATTGCAACCATATGTTTTGTGATCATATGTTTTCGTGTTGGGCAATTTTTGCTAAGTAAAATTTTTCCAGTACAAAATGAACGCTCCTCTTGCATCAAAATGAACGCTTGCTCTCTCAATTTTTGTGTGTTGGATAATTTTTTGTAGTTATCGAACGTCATCCAGTAAAAATTTGGTAAAATTATTACAAATTTTTGACTTGTCGAACGCAACTAGTGTTTTGCACAATATAACCAATAAACAACCTTCGTTGAATTTGGCGACTGCCTTCCTCGGGGATGAATATGCTAGGGATGAAATTATTGGTACACACGCCTTCCAAGCACGCAGGGTTGCTTTTAAGAAACAAAAAATTATTAACTCCAAATAGTTTCAAAAAGTAGAGTGTAAAACGAAATTTATTGAATAATTCCACATAAAATGGTATACATAAATGACTCATTTTCTAAACGATTTAAATAAAACGCATTTGATAACCTTTTTTGTGCAAACGGCATTTGCGAATTGATAGAAAAGTACTACGGATTGTAAATTTTTGTTAACTATTAGGTGAATGCAAATTTTCAACCCGGCCTGACGGTTTTGAAGAATTTTTTTGTTCTAATTTTATTACTAAGGCGTCTAATAAATGCATGGCTTTTAGTTCCAGAAGAATAAAAGTCAGTAAAGACAAGTCTTTTTTTGTATAATTTCTGATTTTAATTGCTCAACTTCTTTTACACAAGAGCAACTGTCAAAAATTTCCAGCAGTAAAAAGTTACGAATTGGCACAGCAGATGTGTAAAATTTTCTCGCCATAATAAAAAGTTTTTTCAACATGGAAATTTTCTACTAATTGACATGAAATTATTATCTCAACGCTCGGAGCGCTGCCACTGAGGGCTATTGCCAACTGATAAAAAAGAGAAAATTTGGATAGACCAAACAAAAATTTTGAGATTTCTCGTTGTGAAGTTTTACCTATCTCGTGGGACAACGCAAAATTTTGACAGATTGTAAATATGTATACACATAAAGTTGTTGGCGGTAATAAAGAGTCAAAATCAATATGGAGAAAAGAACAAAAAGCGTATGTTAGTTGTCAGTTATAAATTAAATCCAATTTATTTGCGAATATTTGTTTATTCTATTTATTGAAAGGCAACCACGCGGAAAAGTTTGTGTTAATTATATTGATACCAGAACCTGGCAGCTCGCTTGTTGTCTAAATTCTCAAGTAACATAAAATCCACAAAAGAATAAATTGCTTGTATTACCATCAATACGCCATGTATAAATTTTAACAACACACAAAAAAAGAGCTTTCGCACGAGCGTTTGTTTGGTTTTTCAACACCATTTATAATTTTCTTTTAATAAAATCACGATTTGTCATATGCTTAAATTTATTTATCTAATAATAATGCAGCACACAACCCTGAAATCTAAGAAAAAGTCTGAGGAAGGCCATTAAATAGCAGCACACAACCCCGTGCCCCTTCCTCAGGAGTGAATATAACTACAACAACAACGACTACTGAGAAACAAAGCTAATGTAATAAACCTTTTCGCAGTTTTTCACCAATTGGTCCCCGAATAGTACTTTTGGGCTGTGTGCAGCGTTTTCGTTTTGTGCGCACGGCAACCCTTGCTGTGGGGAATTTCGCCTCATGATTAGAAAAAGGTCTTTTCGAGGATAAAATATACATATATAATTCTGTTATTTATGAACAAAATGTAGGTTAAGTATAGTATCAATGCTTATTAAAGAATAATATCAATAGTTAATAATTAACGCTTGTGTTTCTATAAACTGGAAACCCACATCGTATTTTTATTAAAGCCGTGAATTTCGTGAATATATCAAGGAAAACTCTAAATTTCCGAATATATTTAAGTCTTTATTCCAAAAAAAAACAAAGTTTGTTTAGTTATAGAGACTTCAATGCCCGCCAGCGCATCCGCCCAGACAGCTCATTACGCACACCTAAGTTTGAGCGGAACTCGTCAAAAATACTTAACATCAAAGTATAGAATGTCAAAAATATGAATCATACACACATACAATAGCAATTGCTATGACTTGCTACCGTATAAATTCAAGACACGCATTTGGTTGGAGACAGCGTTGGTTATGGTGGTCATAAGTCTGCCAACACATCCAATGGTCCATTACCCGGAGCTGCTCCAATATGATGAGTAAATTTTAGTGAGCCTCAAAGTCACTGCCTCTGGTTACAAGCTGGATATCTGAAAATTGGAAAATAAATAGCAATTATCTTTTTAAAATGATAAGAAAAGTGTTTCTTTACAAAAATACCTGTGCCACTCTGCCATAGTATGGTTGTTGCTCCCTTTCATACCACAGTAATTTTGTATGCAACTCTGAATCAGCAAAATTCATACTCCTTCTCATTATCAACCCTGATCACATTTTACCCCCGAGGAGTACTCAAAAGGGTTTATTACTTTATGTACTGTGGTTTTAACGACTATCGTTTCAAAGTTACGTGATTCATGTCCAGGTGAATATCATTTGAAAAATTGGTAGCACAGATTGGAACGTAGTGCGCATATTTGACAGCACTAACTATGAAAACGTCAGGATTGCGAATAGCATTTTCCCGAATTCGTGACGGGAGCTCCGTACACGACGGGAGTTCGTTCGTAATACAGAATAGGGCTGAAAATATTTTGTACTTTTTAATGCAATTGGCTTATTTATTACCAACAGCTATTCACGAATGAAAGAAGATGCTCCCTTTCTTTCGCTGTTCATAGACGTTGTTATCGGAATTTGGATGCTGGCTTCTTCTATCCTTTCAGCGATAATGATTACTCTAGGATTTATCGTTTGGTGTGATGGTATGACTGAACGCTTCCCATCCTGTGAAACTGCAGCTGGACAAAATATCATACACGGTGACCAAGATCAAATAGACACTTCCGGTTTTTACATTGAAATGGGTACAGCTCAGGTAAGTGGGTTATTTTATAAATATTGTTATCGATGGAAAAGGCTCTAAATGACAATTTCTTTGGAAATGCATTTCGAGGCATTTAATGTCACCGCTGCCACCTCTAAGGATTTGGAAGAAAGTTTAAGAGATTGAAGATCTAGGTGACATGAATAAACGTACAGCATATTTTGCTGATATGAAGTAGGGTTCCCTACTTACACGGGACTTAAATTTAAAGAAAACATCATACATACCTTTCTTAAAAGTGTTGTATATTGGAAACCTTTCAACGAAACTTAACGGCGTCGGGAGCTGACAACGTGCTCTAGCTGCTAGTCTCTTAAAATTTCGTCCAACCCCGTCGCAAGCAGATTTCCCATGTGAACTTACAACAAAGCTAAATTCTGATTTCTGACCTTTAGTAAAGTTAATATGATTTATTCATATTAGTTTTGTTTTTTTTTTTATAGACCTTTTCTCTTTCCAAAATATACAATTTAATGAAATTTCAATGGCTATTTATCCATCATATTTAGGGTTGCCAGATTCTGAAACGGAGAAAGGACTACATTTCTATTTTCGATAGAAAAAAAGCAGTACAGAACTAAAAAAAGGAGTACAATTTTTGTTTTATTTTTTTTTTTTTGTGCAATTTATTGTTACAAATTACCATTATTTGTGTACAAACAAAAACGGATATCATAGAAATCTTTTTCAAAGCAACAATAAATGTTAAAAATAAATAACTAAATTCTACAAGAGTTCCAGGTTATTCCTGAATGTATGGCATTTTTTTTTATAATTTAAAATTTTTTTGATTTTTAAACCTGAGCGCCCTGCACCTACCTGCCTACGACCATGCTTACACCTTTTCACTATCACACTTAACTTTACTTACTAAGGGCCAGTTGTTCAATGTCTGATTAGCACAAATCAGAGGTAGAAACTCCGGTTAAATACAAGGACTGCTTTATCGATCACATGTTATATGCATGATGTCGAAGATGTCGATAATGATGTTTAACCGGCAGGTAGTGATAACCAGACATTGAGTAACCGGCCCTAAGTAGTGTTTGCCACAATATGAATGGCAAAGTACAGGGCGTAAAATAATAACTGTCGCAAAGGGTTTTTGAAAAAATAAAAGAGTCCTTTAAAGATTTTGCGAAAAAAAGTATTTTTTGCTAATTTTATAAATAGTTTACTTTAATTTTATTAATTAGTTTTAAAAATTTAATCCTTATTTCCATTTGCCAGCTTTGGGAGATAAGTACATGCTTTTTTCAGGTGTATTTTTTCTAGGTTTTGTTAAAAAAAAAAATGAAAACTGTATAGGTATAGGATTGGTTGTTGTTGTTGTTGTAGCGGCTACAACAACCCCGCCCAGATCGGTTGGTATCTCAGTCGTTGTCGTCAAGTTCCACTAACGGCAACCCTAGGAAGCGTGCAGCTTCTGTGAGATTTGTCCACAGGGACAAGGCCGTTAGGGTTGTCGGGTTTTCCGGGCATGCGAAGAGATGTTTCGAGTCATGTGGGGTCTCTCCGCATGCCGGACACTCATTCGGCACATCCTCATTCAACCTACTCAAGTAGGAGTTCAACCTGCTGCAGTAGCCGGAGCGAAGTTGTGCGAGTGTGAGAGAACCGTATTTACTCTCTTTTTTGTCCTCTAAATAGTCAGAGAACCGAGTACGGGATCAATTTCCAGTAAAATCTGACTGATTCTGACTAGTCCGGACTCGTACGGGATCGCAACTATTAGTCAGATTTTACTGGAAATCGATCCCATACTCGGTTCTCTGACTATGAGAGGACAAAAAAGAGAGTAAATAGGGTCCTCTCTCTCAGAAATTACCAGTTTTAGTCCGAGAATTTTTTGCTGGCAAGTTCTGGTAAATAGGTTTGTTCGTCGAGCAAAAAATTTGTACGAATTTGTACTAATTATCACGATTTTTGCCTAAATCGCGTTCGTGTAGACCAAAAAATTATCCAACACTCAAAAATTGTGAGAGCAAAGTGACAGTTCTCTTGGAGAGAAGTTGCAAATTCTTGCTGGAAAAAATTTTGCCAGCAAGAATTTGCAAACACGAAAAACACGTGGCGCATGGTTGCATTCTTGTCTACAATAATTTGAATAAATTAGTTCGTTAAATTTAAAAATTTATAAACACGAGCGAGTTTTTATGAAAAAAGGAAGTAAATAATTGTTGATATAATAAATTTAGTTAATTCCAATGATTTGAACTTAATTCGGCTGAAAAAATGGTATTCGCAATTGGAATGCAATTGCAACCATAGTCGATTTAAGAAACCCGACAGCTAGTACGATGAAGAAATTGAAATTTATGTTAAAGAAAGTCAGAACAACAAGAAATATACATGTATATCCTGTTTTTGGCCATCCGAAAGAATTTTAAAAATTCTATAAAAATTTTTTATGTTTGAAATGCAACCGTGGACGCCAGCTGGCAGCGAAACTTGCAAATTCCTGCAAATTTGCGTTCGTGCAGAAATTTGCAAGTTTCTCAACATGAGAGAGAATTTTTTCTTACTCTCTGATATTTTGAGTGTTGGATAATTCTTGCTGGATTTTCGACGAACAAACCTAATGTGTCAAATGATCAGCTGTAGTGTGTTTGGCAACCAAATTGTAAACAAAAGAAATGTGCACTCTGCTAATGTATGTTGAAAAGTATTTAATTACTTGTTTAAGTAGATTCTAATCAATTTGAAAGTATTTTTCGTTATTTATATGTGTGAGCTGAGCGTGTTTACATATAAAATAAGCAAAAATTTACAACCAAAATTTGGAGGTTATGTTGAAGTTGACGGAAGTTACCATTTTTTACAAGAAAGCGATTCCGTACTTTCCAATGTTACTCTCTCGCTCTGAGCGAATTATTATTTTTTGACAGTTTTACTAGTTTTAGTCCGAGGAATACGGGATTGCACCTATTAGCAGTCACTGCCGCTGCAAGCACAATACGGCGTTGTCAGTGACTGCTTTTTTTGACATTCCCTTTTGTTTGTTTATATCAAATTCAGCATGCGAAGTTTGCTGCGATGGAGGCAGTGGGAGTGAATTTAGAATTTGGGCTAAACTGAGCAGTACTGGCAGCTGCCACTGCTGTATCGTGAGTCGCTTCATTGGACGGACACCACACTTTCTAAAAAAAAAACAGCTGATTTCGAAAAACTGCCACTGCCACTGCTACTGCGTTATTGTATTTTTAAGAGGAGTTTAACAAGAAAACGTAATTCCATATTTTATGATTTGGGGTTTTCTTCGAAGGTATTTACATCTGAATTTATTGGACAATTGAACGTTTGCTACATTATAAATCTTGTTTCTCTACTCGAAGGCTATCATAACTCTAAATGCATGGTCACATTATCGTAATTTACGACAAATACATACTCCCTAAAGGACTCCTACACAGCAAAAAGTTCCGCCCCTCTTCTCCGGAAAAACAGAAAGGAACGAGAACTCTAAGGATTTGGAAGAAAGTTAAGAGATTGAAGATCTAGGTGACATGAATAAACGTACAGCATATTTTGCGATATGAGTAGGGTTCCCTATTTACACGGGCTTAAATTTAAAGAAAACATCATACATACCTTTCTTAAAGTGTGATATTGGAAACCTTTAACGAAACTTAATGAAAAAATGCATTTCTTCCGTCTATTATAGGCTTTAATTATACATTTTTATACCCGAGCGCACTTGTGCACAAGGGTATATTAATTTTGTTCACATAACGGTTGTTTGTAACAGCCAAAACGAATCGAGATAGATATAGACAAATGTATAC
>NW_016161815.1:16328-31753 GCF_001687245.7 Rhagoletis zephyria | reverse complement strand
TCGCCAGGGACTAGTAGGACGCAGTGGACGAAGCTACAGACGGTACAAAATACGGCACTTAGGACAGCGACGGGATGCCTCTTGATGTCGCCTGAACACCACCTGCACGGCGAGGCGCAAATGCTCCCTGTTAAGGAGCATAATATAATGCTCTGCAAGCAGTTCCTGATCGGGAGCCACAGAAGTGGCCACCCAAGCAGACAGCTGCTTGCAGAGGAGCCCTCGCCTAGGCACGTCAGGAGGCATCTATATGAACTGACGGACGAAGTCCAGAGGTTCATTAAGCAACCTCTGGACCCGACAGCTTACAGACAGGCCCTGAACGGCATTCACAGGGACTCAGTCTCGAGTTATGTAGACTCTAGACCTGTGAATGCCGTTCTAGGCATACCACCCCCGGACATAGACGAGACGGAGCTTCATCTGCCTCGGGAGACACGCACTTCTGTCAGAAGTTACCAGTTTTAGTCCGAGAATTTTTTGCTGGTAAATTCTGGTAAATGTGTCAAACGATCAGCTGTAGTGTGTTTGGCAACCAAATTGTAAACAAAAGAAAAGTGCACTCTGCTAATTCATGTTGAAAAGTATTTAATTACTTGTTTAAGTGGATTCTAATGAATTTGCAAGTATTTTTAGTTATTTACATATGTGAGCTGAGTGTGTTTACATACAAAATAAGCAAAAATTTACAACCAAAATTTGGAGGATATGTTGAAGTTGACAGAAGTTACAATTTTTTACTAGAAAGCGATCCCGTACTTTTCAATGCTACTCTCTCGCTCTGAGCGAATTTTTATTTTTTGACAGTTTTACTAGTTCGAGTCCGAGGAATACGGGATTGCACCTTGGTATTTATATGCTTTCTGGCTGCGTGCTATGTGACTTTATGATAGCGCCAACTAGTTTTTACTTCTAGAAATGTTCCTGGCGAACATTGAACGTTCACTTTCCTTTTTTCTTCTATGGAGGCAACATGAATTTCAGTTTGTTTACAAATAAAACATAAACAAAGTCAGCTGGTGTGTCTTCTTCTTCCGGTTTTTGCAAGTGATGGTTAATTTCCTGTTCGTTTACTTTTTTCCTTTTTCATCTCTTTGAGAGAGAATTTTCGCTTACTCTCTTGATTTTGATTGTTGGCTGGTGTTGGCTAATTTTGAAATCGAACGCAACTATTATTAGCAGGAACAGCTGATTTTAAGCATTGTCACTGCCACTGCCACAGCGCTATTGTATTTTGGGCTTTAAAATACATACTAATTATTTTATTTTGGTCTAAGCAGTTTGGCGCTTGGGGTTCATTTGCCATATCGGTCGGAATCGGAGTAATAGCCCTGCTTAAGCTCATACAAAATCATCAAGTAAGAAATATAAAGGTTTCTATGTATTTGGAGCGCCAACGATTGGTAAACCAGCACCAAAATCAACTAGCCGGCCGTTATACACCACCAACAGCTTCGGAGACGAACAATAAGTAGCTCGTTGAATAAGGATATAACGATAAATACGAATAATCAAGGATATTCATTATACTAAGCTTTTTTTATCCGAGTATTTTGCATTAAAAAATTGTTTATGATATAAATTAGGGATGTGCGATTAATCGATTAAATAATTTTGTAATTAATCATAATCCGGATTAAACAAAAAACGTGATTAGTCAGATTCTGTTTAGTCATCAAAAATAATTGAAATCTGAGTAAATTTGCTCACATCTTTCATTAATCAAGTTTCGATTAATCAGCTTGCTCGATTAACTGATTAATTGCACATCCCTAATATGATTTATGTAGGCATACCGCCATTAATAGAAGAATTTACATGAGTCAATTTTACAGCAAACTTTTAGTTGAATGCAGCAGTTTCCTGGTGTAAATGGCTTTCCCACGACAGTCGGGACTTTCTATCAAGTAACACTCCCCAAAAACTTTGGGGAACTTGTATGCTGCTACAACAATAACAACAATGAAGTTGGTCAGTTGCCTACTTCCGTTCAAGGCGAATTTATACAAGATGGTGTTACTGGCGAATTTAGATTTTCACCGCGGTCCTTCTTATGCCTTGGTTATAATGGACGGGGCGAATCGTAACAAATCGCGGCGAATTCGTAAGGATCTATTGATTTTAGATTGTTCCGTTTTACGTTATGTTACGTGCACTATAACCATTTGCATTCCCATACAATAGACAATTAACAGGTCTATTCTGCGCTGGTAATAAAAAGTTTGTAACCGGTAATTAAAGTGTCTGTCAATTTTTTAACCATTTTCGCATTCTGTGTACTCTTGTAACCGGTAAATTTTGTTACCATCTCATAAGCTGGTAACAAAGTATTGCCCCGTGAAATATGAAATGCCAGAATTTGCGGTGACAAGAACTGGTAACACTTTTTGGTAATAAAATTTTCCGGTTACAAAATCTTCGGTAACGTGCAGAATAGACCTGTAAGTGACAGTTCACTCCGTTCCGTTACTTCCATTATAACCCAGGCATACATGTCACAATTATGTGTTTGTTGTAATATTAATTCGCGGTGAAAATCTAAATTCGCCACTAACACCACCTTGTATAGGCCCCTATTATGAGTTGCATTCGATTTTCGACTGTGGTCGAAAGTGCTGAGCGAACGAATTTTCATTTGGTATTATGGCGCTCATTCGATGAAGAATAGCGCTATTGTGAATTTCGCTCGTTTAGGTTGTTCACAATAGTATATTTTTCACCGCTGAGAAGCTTTGTTTACAAATCGAGCAAACTAAATAGTGTGCTTATACATATTTATGCAAATTTGTTCTAATTAAAATGAAGTAAAAAAGAAAGCAATTTTATAAAAACGTGGTAAAATGAGTACAACGAGTTCTGGTTCAACGATTCGTCAGAGGATGAGAGCTTAGTAAACTGGCCAGGAGTAGCAAATGTTTAAGAGAGTTTAAGTTTATTAGTCTTTCGAATATATTTTGATATAAAATATATTTAAGAAATTTGTCTACAGATTCATTAAAAAGTTCCGACCATCTAAAGAGGCGTTTGTGAGCCAAATCTATTTAAAATATTTTAAAACTATCAACAGCGCTACGATTTTGTTCTCAGAGATCGTGCCAACAGAGCATTGGGATTTTCTTTCACAAGTAAAACCAGCCTTTCGAGCTTGTGTTTAGTATTCACGATGTTAGAACTGCATGAAATTAATAAAAATTGTTTAAAATTAGTGTCTAGCCGCCAAAATGTTAGAAAACATATACAAAATCATACATTTTTCACAATTTTCTAACACTTCGGTACACCATCGAAAGCAAAATTCTGTTCGACAGAAAATTCGATACTCAACGAAAATTTCGACACGCCTGCATAGCTCATAATACGAATTTCACTTTCGATCTTCTATCTTCGATAGCCAGCGAAGATCGAAAATCGAATGCAGCTCATAATAAGGGCCATAAATTCGCCTTGCTTTCGTTCAACTTTGTAAAAGTTGAATCATGTAAATTTCCTCTTATGAACATATCGAGCCCTAACCGCCAAAATAACGTAAGCGACATTTATTTCAAAATTTTATTTTGGCGGTTAGGGCTCGATATGTATTACGAAATAACGAAATGAATTATGAAATATGTACGTACGCCCCGCTCCACATGTATAGGCATGTGTTTTCTTCAAAAATTAAGCTTCCATCGGCATTTGTAGGCACCTGAAAGCTTCAATTTATTTTCTTCTTGAAGAATAACCAAATCTGAAGAAAACTCGATAGGGAAGTTGGTAAAAAAAGGTTACCTTCTCTTTTCATAGTAATATTATGCGGCTTACGAAAAAATGCTTGTTTTTCATTCATTTGAACAGTGCACAGTGACTTAATTAAAATATAAGGAAAAACAAGGAGATTGCAGATCGTTTAATGAATTGCCTGATAAGTACATTTTGTAAACTAACCTTCGCCATACGTTTTCCATCTAATTTAGAGTGGCTCGTTTTTGAAACACCTATGGCACAAATCGGTTAAATTCGTTGGAGCCATCAAAAGTAAAGCTTCCCGACCTAGAAAACCAGAATTGTCTAGTTCGCCTTTTAAGGCATGTATGTCTAATGTGACCAACTATTTCATAGCTGGAAGAAGTACAGGTTTAACCCACGTTCAAGTGGTTGCCCCAGGCCCCCAGGAACACACTTAGATAATTAAGTGATTGTCCCTTGTAATGCCACTGAACGGAGAACCTCGATTTAGTCGACGAAACGCCGAGAGCCGATTACCAAATTTCGAATGCGCCTAATTTCGATCCCTGAGAGCTCAGTGTTAGTTAAGAAGTGCGAGTCGAAATGCTTCCCTCTTAGGCCGAGGCCACGCAATGAGCGGCAAAGCGGCGAGCGGCTGAGCCGCTTAATTAAAACATATGAAAAACTATTGAAGTGGCCATGCTCTGAGCGGCATTTCTGAGTGGCTGAGCGGCATTTTTGTATGGCACTCATATCTGGCGCTACAAACGGTTGTTTAAGCAGGGGTTCTTAAACTTTGAAGATAATGGAACCCTTACTAAACACCATCCATTTTATGGAGCCCCTCATTAAATTACTAAAAATCAAAGGCAGTGCAATTTATATGTGAATAAAAACTTCTACTAGAAATAGTACACATAATAAAAACTTCTACTAGAAATAGTACACATACTTTAAATTTTAATGTAAAGAATGAAATAGTTTCATTGTTAATTAGGTATTGTATAAAATAGAAGTTCGATATAATGTCTGAAAGCTGTATGAACATTTCTGGGGTAGCATCTAATTTCGACCTGAATTTGTTTTTTGTACATGTGTAAGCTGAATACCCTGTTGACAGAGTACGTTTCGAAAGAAGGAAGCAAAGTTAAGAGGGCATTTTTAGTGACTTCATGATATTTACTCTGAACACTAAACCAAAACTCTTTCAGAGACACAGATTCAAAGGTGTGTTTCAATGTCGAAGTACTCTGAAGATCTATGAATGCTTCGTAAATGGATTTTGTACCAATCAGATATTACTACGACCATCTGCCTCGGGAGACAAGAACCACAATAGCCCACCTACGCTCTGGCTACTGCAGCAGGTTAAACTCATACCTGAGCAGACTAAACGCGGATGTGCCAAATGAGTGTCCGGCATGCGGAGGGACCCCTCACGACTCGAAACATCTCTTCGCATGCCCGGAAAACCCGACAACCCTAACGCCTTTGTCCCTGTGGAACGACCCTATTGAGGCTGCACGCTTCTTAGGGCAGCCGTTAGTGGAACTTGACGACAATGACTGAGATATTAACCGATCTGGACGGGGTTGTTGTAGCCGCTACAGTAACAACAACAACAACAACAACATACCAATGGAAAAAAACAAGCTGTCAAGCGCAAGCTTACCGCTCTTATGTAGGTATCCCTGCAAACCAAAGTTCCCGAAATGTTAACGAAATATGTAGGAGTATCTTATTTCTGTAACGATTTGTTTACGAATCTTCAAAGAAAATTATATGAAGCGGTTGACACGAGCTCGTAAAGAAATTTCTGTACGAAATATAAAGAAAATTCTGAAAAAAATCTGCTGGAAATTCTCCACATAGCAGCATTACTTTCGTTGATTTAACGATTTTCTTCCGAAATTTCGTAAACGAATCGAAGGGTGCACAGTTTATTTAATTTTAGAAAATTCGGCAAAAAATCGGATGATATCTTTACGAATTCTTTAAAATTTCTCTACTATTCAGAATACTCTGAAAAAATGGTTTGCAGGCTATGGCACTCAGTACGGCAATCATTCTAAGTACGAGTACATATCGTTGTAATTCGATGAAATCCATCACTTAAGTGAATTTTGAATTTTTTATTAGTTATGACTTTTTGAATTTCAGCGATGATGTTTGTTACGTCCTTTTGAATTTCAGGTCACGATATGTACACTTGAAAATAGATAATTGCGTCTCAGTCAAGCTGTTTATAGAAATTTTCTTTCTGTGTGGAACTCAAACCGACCGCCGTGCTTATTCATACCAAAATTAATTTCGCGGAACCCCGGTGACTTTTCTACGGAACCCACTTTAAGAAGCTCTGGTTTAAAGTGCCCTATAAAATCTTTTGCTGCAGCTGGGAAACGTGACGTTAAGCGCAAGTATAGGTGTGGTTCCTTATGCTCCACTAATTATGAGCCGTGAAGGCTTCCCCTAACCACTTTACCAATGTGTGCAAGGCGGTATCCACTGAAATTTCCTTGCAATAAGCATGTGGAGCTCTTAAAAGACACGAGGAATCGCGTTTCTTATGTACAGGTCTATCAGTCACTAGCGTTTTTAGTAAAAAGGAAGACAGACTGATAGACCTAAAATCTCTAGGGGAAGCCTGAGTGCCTTTTCCGGCCTTCGGGATATACGCCACACTGACTACCCTCCAAGCCTTGGGGATGTACCCGGTCAACACGCATTTAGCATAAATAGGAGCCAACCAATTGCACGACACCTCCAGAGCCCTTTGCAGCCGCGCAAGTATGATGCCATTGGTCCCCGGCGACTTGAAGGGTTTCAATGAATTTATCGCGCAGGCCTTGTGATGTTCGTCCAGAAGATCGGGCAAGCACAGGACCTAAAGTACAAAATATTGCAAAGAAGTACATTTGCCTGTACACGAAGTACGAAGTACAAGAGCTAAAAAAGAAGTACTGTACTTCCGAAAGAAGAACGGTTGGTCACATTATGTATGCCCTAATGGTGGCTTAATATCGCTACAAGAAAAGTTGAGTTTGAAAAAGCTCGCATTGCCTACAGTTCAAAGTGCATCTGTTGTTAACGAAAATTTCATTAACTTGTACTAGCGCTCAAGGACGTTACATTAGCTGTACTTTTTCAATTGAATCAAAGATAATAAGCAAATTTTTCAAGAGGTTTAAAAAAGCCACGGTGTACGTACATACATATGTAAATATACATATCGTCACCCTTATGCCAAAAGCATGAATGTGTAAATTTATCAGTTTTGAGTTATTGGGTTGAGTTGATTGACCTTTAGATGTTCTACGTTATACCAACCCCAGAATACCATGCGTACAGGGAAACCACATATTTTACAATTTCAATTGCATAAATATAGAGTTAAGTCTCGTAAACAAAAAACCTTCAAACTCGATTTCTCAAAGTTTTCATTTTTGCACATTCATGTTTCTGGCATACAGGCGACGCTATATATTTATATACAATATAACTGTATTAAGAACAAACCTTATTTTAATGTGATATTTTCCATGTACATAAATAATTAATTATTATTGAATCATGCATATTACCCTATATTATTAGAACTAATAAACGTATATTATTATATGTGTAACTTAAAATTTGACTTTTGTAAATTTTTGACGCGCAGTTACGGTTGCCAATTTAATACTTAGGTAAAATAAATGGTACCATTTTCTCTCAGTGGTACTTTAGGCGCTATTTTTAATGAAAGGCCACATCTTTTCAGCACATACTTACGAGAGCACAAAACCCGCCGATATTACTATTGAGTATCTCTTCGCCTAAATATAAAAATAATTTTTTTCGAAAGGCGACACAGTATCTGTTGAGGAAGAGTGGAAAGAACTAACAACATTGTTAAATGTTGAATGGCCGCCCCATAAGGACGTTTCGCAGCTGTTGAGGGCATGATAAATTCCAAAAGTTTTGGAGCAGAAGAAAGTTGCAACGTTAGTGAGTCGGAGGAAGAACGTCCGCAGACAAGTAGGGAAGCCGGGAAGCAAAAAGACCACGATTTTCCGGAACTCAGGACTGCCTTCAGAGGGGCAAGCCAATTTTATGGGAAAATTATCCACAACGTTGGATGAAGATATTTCGACGACTTTGTCTTGTCGGGCCGCTGAAAGGCAAAATGAACTGTTGCCAGAGCCAAATCGCTTTATTTAAGACGCAAGTTTAAAAAAGAAGAAAACACATCACAAATTAGCATGCTAAAGATCGAAACGTCAAAATATATCCATAGAGTTTCCCGGAAATGGCTCTAACGAGTTTGATGAAATTGTGTACACAGATAATGTTTTTTATTTTAAGGTTATCTGAATAGCCATTATCACCGAGAAGACTAGTTAATTTTACAATTTATAATAATAAATACATAATAACAATAAACGGACAATGACAACATCCGATGAGGCGGCTCTTGGAGTGTTTGAGAGAAAGATTTTGCGGAAGATTTACGGGCCTTTACGCGTTGGCGACGGCGAGTACCGCAGACGATGGAAATATCAGGTGGAGGACTTGGCTTCACTTGGTGTCACTTGGCACAGAGGAGAACCGACTGGCGTGCTTTGCTGAACTCGGCCAAAATCGCGTAGGCGGTTGCAGCGCCAAAAAGAAGAAGAAGAAGAGAAGACGCCTTTAGATTAAAGGCGAAATATTGACAGTAATACACAAAAAGGAATATAAGATATCCAATTGTTTTATATTACTGTATGTAAAATATTTATCGCCCCACTTGAAAATTGTTTCAATTAAGCAGTTTCCAACAATTTAACAAATGTCTTCAACTTACGCACATTGATGAGAAAAGCGACATAATATTGTGTTGGTGGTGTTGGTGGCTTTCAGTGAACAAAAGGCTACTCCTTACTCTGAGGTAATTGATGTACGTAAACTCCTCTCGAATTAATTTATAAATAGATTTGAGGTATTTAAAACTCGCAATTAAGAAGGCTAACTTCACTATTAATCGCGCTACACTTGGCTCTATTATAGCAGACTAACATACGTTTAAAACTGTATCACTTAAATTTTGTAGTTAGTGCTTTGGTTTGAGTAGTACTCAGGCGGTCGTGGTGCTAATTTAACTCAAAGTTTTATTTAAGATCAGTAGTAAAAAACAAATCTAATGGCGCAAGTCGTTTTAGAAGCAATTAACTGGTTTAAAGTAGCATGACGCAAAAGAGCTAGTCAAATTTCACTCAATATCAAACATTATATTATATGGCGTTAACGTATTACAAAAAAAAGCCCATTAAAAGTATGATAGGTTAAATTGATGGTTGCTAATTCTTATTAGCAGTAAGTGATCAAATATTTCCGAAATAAACTCATCTCTCAACAATTTGTTAAAAGTTAATTTATCATTTTTAACCCCGCATACGGGTTAAAACCTTGTAAAAATATTGAATGACTCAAGCTATTAGCGGTATTATTTATATTTATTGGCCTTCATTTGTGCTGGGTTATTAAAATTCTTAATTTAATATTTATACGAACAAACTTTATATACATTTATTTCTTGCACTACTTGTAATTAAATACGCGTAAACATTTGCAGTATGTCAGTTTCTATTGTATCGTAAATCAACCATTTCCTAAACATTTGCAATTTTATATAAAATATTACAATGCGTAAATTGCTAATCATTCTTTAAATTTATTTCGATTTAGATTAAGTCTGTTGTGTTCAGAATAAATAGTATTTATTAGAAATTGTAAGCATCTTGTATACTAAGTGACATTTCTTCTCTTTGAAAGGCTAATAAATAAATGTAGGTTCATTTTTGATGAGCGCAAACAGAGCTTTATTATCGCGTTTTGGATTATAAATCATTAAAGTAAATTTACTTCTGAATTTCATAATAGCATTTAAACGATGGCAAGGCTATGTGTAGTCGAAAATAGGAGTCAGTACAAGAATTTGTATTATCCTTGAAGGAATTCTTAATTAGTTTCAATTCTCTCCTTTTATAATTCGAAGAAAATCATTAATTTGGTTTAAATTATTTTAATGAACATTTCTTCACAATACCTTCTCCACGCGATTTTCAGCAACCAGCAGCATCTCATCAAAGCACGAACACTATGTGGCAGTAAGTGCATTCCATTCGAAGCGAGGATTTTTTGAATGAGTCACGGGTAAACATTCAGGTTCTACAAATTTCCAGACGCCAGCATCCACTTCCTCTACAGTCCCTAGGCTGCAATATGGTATTTTGTGAATAACTTGGCGCAATTCATTCGTACTACGTGGTGATGCACCAATTAGCTGACGTGTGCAAGTATCGAGAGTTGTTGCATGGGCCACAACCAATACGTTACCCTCTATAAAATGAAAATCATTTGCTTTTAATCTACTTCTTTATGTTTGATTTTGAACATACTTGTTGTTTCAATAATTTTACGCATAATCTCGTAGTTACGCGTATAAAACTCTTCGGTTGTTTCTTTGATGCAATCGTTCAACTTATTTGCAGTCATAAATGGTTGATAATTAATATCCACGTTGTAATCGGCCTTCACTAACTCGGATATACCCAGCCAATCCGGAACACCTTCAGGATACCATGCCATCCATTCAAATAATCCGGGTTCCACTTTAACCTTGCACTTTTGTCGCAAATGCAAACCTAAATTTTATAAAACTTTTAATAAATATTTATCCAAACTTACAATAAAGTGAAATAGAAATGTGGATCACATTGTGGATCCTACTGAAAGAAGTCTGATGGGGAAATGTGGTGATTTCCGAAATAGCTATCACCTTTACCATTTTTTCAAATTATGGTTGCTTTTCCGCAATAGGTTTTTCATTAAGAACGGCCTCAAGCTCAATAAAAATTGTTGAATATAATTGTTAAAAAGTTAGAATTTTTGTTCAATTCTAGAAAGCTAAAGTTCTCCCGAATCCTATAAACCCTAATCATTCGTCGATTCGACGAACATTTAAAAAATTTTTTATTTTCATGTATTATATAATTTTTCGTTGTGTTTATTGCATACACAGTTGTCCACAAAATAATAGAAGTGGGATACTTTGAACAGTTTTGGCTATTTGTCTTTTGTTTATTATTTCTTTTATAAAAGTCTAGCTGGTTATACAACAAACACCATGTAAATCTACATTTCAAACTTTGTACAAAAATTATGCAAATTTTCCCCAAAATTTCGAACTTTTTAACCAGAATCTTTAGCATTTTGGTATGCAGTTTTGTAGCCCACTTAATTCTGGTAAACAAAGTGCCAGTTTCAAGTTGGTAAAAAATCCCGTTGATTTTTGAGAATTTTTTTGGGCGAAGGCGTTTCACGTTTTTTCCCCATACAAAGTATGTTCGACAATTGTCTTTTATTTATATTTTTGTACAAACAGCTAAAGATTCTGATTAAAAAGTTTGAACAAATAGTCAAAATTGTTCAAAATATCGCACTCCAATTATTTTGTGGACCACTATACACATGTATGTGTGTTTGCATGCATATGTGATCCTATCAAATAAACTAATTACTTTCTATTTAATTACACATTGTTTTTATTTTATTACTACTTTTCTAGCGCATTCGCCGGTAAGTGACAGCGAACTGTTTGTTGCACACTCGTCGAATCGACGAAGGTTATCTCCAGTATTAATGCCTCGAAAGTAATTACCGAAAGGGAATATCCATACTTCATAGTACAACACTATGAGGATTTTTCTCTACCTAGTTCTAATTTTTTCACAGTTTCCACTTTTTAATCAAAATTTAATGTGTACGAAAATTGGAAGAATTCTGCACAACTTTATTAAAAATTGCAAACTTTTTAATAATATTAAAAAATCTACTATGTTGTTTGATAGCCTTTTCAATTTTAGTAAAATAATGTACAAACTCTCATTAAAAAGTTTGCAATTATTTATGAAGTTTTGCAGTGTTCTTATAAATTTCGTACAAAGTTTGAAACTCAGATTTATATGGTGTGAAAATACAAGTCAAGTTTTAATGTTTTTCCCAGTTTCCATTTTTTAGTCAAACTTGAATTTGTACGAAAATCGGAAGAATTCTGCAAAACTTCATCAAAAATTGCAAACTTTTTAATAAGATTTGAAATACAAGCCATATTTTAATAAGAAATTACAAACACTTTTTACATTAAAACAATTGTGAATGTACTTAATTTTGTGAGTGACTGTAATTCATTTAATAGAAATTTTAATCAAAATGGAATGTGTAAAAAGTTATTTCTTATGAATATGTATATATATATGAACATATCATATATACATATTCATGCATTTTGTATTGAATTTTAATTATATAAAAAAAAAAATGTCGGGGAAGAGTAAAACATACTTTTTCTTATTTTAACACGTAAGAAAATGTGTTCACTCTTGCGTGCTCTGACGTAACTTTTAAGAAAAAATAGGTACAGAAATTGATTTCTCATACCACTTATAGCTTGTTTTTAATACGACACAAAACCTGATTTTAAACCCATGGTTTCTTCAGAAAATTAGAATTACACATACATACAAAAAAAACTAACCCGCCTTAATGTATGTAGTAGATAGATATGACTTTTCGAATAGGTGGCAACCCTAATCAAAAATATTTGCAACTAAAACTTTCCTATTTAAATATTAATATTAACTTTGTGTAATTTAACTTAATTTGACTTTTCAAACAGGCTCTATTCAAATGCATTTTCAAACAAAAATTTTCTTAAATCTCTTTCATGGCAATGGGAAACATATTTCAATTAGATGATGAATTAAGTTGAATTTGATATTTTACACACTTGCCAACCCTCCTAAATACAATTCTGAAATAAAGCCTTTGAAATGCTCTTCTATTGATACCCATCTTCAAAGAATTCTTTTGACTTATTCAATAACTTCAATTTAACTTTTGAAACAGGAGGCAAACCGCTTCAAACAGATTTCTTTCGTCTGACGCTCATATTGTGATACATATGTATTTCCATTACCTAATTGCCTTATGGGCTGTTTTTGCTTACGCAGAAAAGCAAATTTAGCGCATTTAGCTCTAAATGCTACTCAAATGTACATTTATCCATACAAAATTCGTCACCTAAATGCAACTCTATTTCTGCATTAAGAGACCAAATGCTAAAAGCGACCCTGTGATCTTCAAAAACGTCCACGATTCGAACATGGTTTAATGAGAAAAGTGGCCGCATTGCTTTTCCGCGTATACAGTTGCTAGCTGCGTTTCAGCCATCGCCGAGCGAGATTTCATTTATTATTTTACATTATTTGGAAACAAAAAGGTTGCGCAAATTCAACATCGATGTGATACTGATAGAAATCTGGCTCAATTTGTGATCAACTCTGTTTGTTTTTTCCCCATTTAATTGAGGAAATTTCAACTGACAGCACTGACAAATGAATAATACACAAACAAATTTTCGGTTATGGTTAAAAACAATTGAAGTTTTTGTATTGAATTTTTTGTTTAAAATTTCTTTTTCCCTTTTCAGTAGGGTTTTTTGCACATTATCTTCTCTGTGCGAATTGATCGTGATAGATACGGATCTGAATAAGCGGCTGGAACAGGGCTGTTTGTCAGAAGCATACGATTTCGAACTCGCGTAAATGTACATTTGGTAAATGCGATAGCATGAACGCTCTTCGAAAATATATGTTCGAAAGTGCTAAATGTTACATTTTAAATGCAGCAAAAACGCTGCATAAAGCACTTTCAAAGCCATTTCGATTGATACCCACATTGTAATAATTGATTTAACTTTTTTGAGTATTTGGATTTAACTTCTTAAAAGTGGCAACTCGTTTCGAAACAGTAAAATCATACTACTCATCCAGAGCTCAAGCCGTTTCATTTGGCATCTCATTTTGGAATATTGAATGAACAGTGCGGATCTTTAAAAAAAAAAGTAAGAACCTATTGCACACGTACATCCCAAGCCCTTCAACTTGACACCTGATTTTTGAAAATCGAACGAACGGTGCATATTAGGTTCGTTCGCGTAGCTGTTAATTGTTCATGTTTAACCAAAACTTACAGGTTTTTGCGTTCGCGTACGCAAAAAACTTGCAAAGTAGGGGAAATTGAGAGAGCAAAGTGACATTTCATTTTGAGGGGAAGCTGTTAGTTTCTGTTGGAAAAATTTTTGCCAACAGCAATTTGCCAACAGGGAAACAGCTGATCAAAAACAGCTGGTTGGCATTTACGCAAATCACAAAATTTAATTTGATGGTTTGGAAGATAAAAATTACAAAATGCGACTAATTAAACTTGTAAGAAATAAGTAGTTATTTGTTTAATCAATAAACTGTGTCAGTATAACACTTTGCGATGACTTTTCGTACGTTTTAAATTTTACACTTTTGTATGTAAACAAAAATTATATCAGCTGTTCGTCTAACTTGCAAGTTTCTGCAAATTTTCTGTTCGCGTACTATTTTGGATATTTCTCTCTTGTGAGCGAACAGATGACATTTCGCCGGAATTTGGCAGTTGGTTGGTTTCTGTTGGAGATTTTAAACGAACGCACCTATTGATGATCTAGACAAGAAATCCCATCACGTATTATATATGTATATACATATTAGGGATTCACAACAGTGTAGTAAATTTCGTATTGTTGTACGTCGCAAATTTTAAAAGCTTAAATAAATGTTTAGAGAACTTGAACCCACAACCAACTATTTTTTAACCCTGCGTAAATGCATAATATGACTTTGATGGTACTTTGCGAACCCAGTTAGTATAGTTTAGGCATTTAAAGTTTACGACATAAAACAATACGACATTTACGATACCGTTCTGAATTCTCCCATTTATAAGGGACAATAGGACACTTACTCGAAGAGTTAACAGTTAAATAAATCGCTTGCAAAATTTTGCTATAGGTTTCGATTTGCTCAATATTTCCTAATTTACGCCCACATATGTGTGTACATTTTCAGTAGCTCTTTCCCAAATGCGCTAAACCCCCTTACACATAATGATTTTGTTTATTATAGGGCTTGAAATAGTAGTTACACAATAGGTGCAATCCTGTATTCCTCGGACTCGGACTAGTGAAACTGTCAAAAAATAAAAATTGAGAGTAACATTGAAAAGTACGGGATCGCTTTCTAGTAAAAAATTGTAACTTCTGTCAACTTCAACATAACCTCCAAATTTTGGTTGTAAATTTTTGCTTATTTTGTATGTAAACACACTCAGCTCACACATATAAATAACCAAAAATACTTTCAAATTGATTAGAATCCACTTAAACAAGTAATTAAATACTTTTCAACATACATTAGCAGAGCGCACTTTTCTTTTGTTTACAATTTGGTTGCCAAACACACTACAGCTGATCGTTTGACACTTTTACCAGAATTTACCAGCAAAAAATTCTCGGACTAAAACTGGTAACTTCTGACAGAGAGAGAACCGTATTTACTCTCTTTTTTGTCCTCTCAATAGTCAGAGAACCGAGTACGGGATCGATTCCCAGTAAAATCTGACTGATTCTGACTAGTCCGGACTCGTACGGAATCGCAACTATTATCTTCTAGGAAAAAAATGTTCGCTTATTTTTGACTACATCAAAATATCACAATTATGTTTTAAGGGTCAGTACACGGATGTGGCTAAAGCTTAGTTTAAACGCTCGAGTTGGCTGGTTTAAACTAAGATTAGCCAATGGAATGTCAGCCAGCTGTTAAAGATAA
>NW_016161815.1:0-16228 GCF_001687245.7 Rhagoletis zephyria | reverse complement strand
GTTTAAACTAAGATTAGCCAATGGAATGTCAGCCAGCTGTTAAAGATAAACACAGTTTACGCAATCTATGTTTAAACTGGCACTGAAAAACTGGCCCCGAATTTGTGACCAAAAATGTGATGAGGTGAAGTATTTGAAATGGATACTGCCATTTGGGCATTACTCGGTTGAGGCCCTAAAATATCTTCCCACCTTCTAGTGTGCTCATGCAGGTCTGTACGCAACGATAGGCTGGAGAACAATAAACATGATCGATGCAGACATTGGATTCAAGTAACGCTTCTCCAGTCAATTTTGCTTGATAGAGACCGATATTCGTAAGTGGCGAGTCGTTTTGCCAGCCTTCAGGACATCTTTGCCTAAAAAAGATATGTAAATTAAAAACATTTACGGAATAAAATCAAGACGCAAGACACCAAAGATGAGCTCGGGTATATACTTAAATGAAGCAAAATAAGTTAAGTCGAATGAATATAAAGATCGGAATTTCACCTTCGGGGCAATTGCTTGGGCATATTTAAGTCCTTGCGTACGTAGTTGCCAAATTCATCGAAACAATATGGTATCCAAGTGCCAAAAGTGAAATCCACACGCTCTCCATGTCGCATTATGTATATCCGACGACATTTTACCGGTGCTACTTCAAGGCTCGCAGCCTCGTGTGAACGCTCCGAATCCATACTGAGCGTGTCATCAGCATTTGGTGCTGCAACACCCATCGGTTCCACCATTATGTCCATGTCCCCTAACCGTTTAGCCACATCTGGCACATTCATTTCTAAACTCGGCGTATCTTGCTGTTTGATCTGCTGTTGCACTGTATGCTGACTAGCCTGTTGAGATTGTGACTGATGGCTGCTATTATGAGTTGTTTGGCTGTTCACACTTTGCAGTAATGGCAAATCCAAGCAAGGTTGCAGAGTTTTACGTAAATATTTTTCCACGCTATTTTCAGAGTCCTCATTAAATGCCGAGCCGTCAATTAGTTCGTGAGGAATACCAACTAACGCCGTGCAAGAAATGCCAGAAATTGGAAAAAATTAATAAAGCTTTTCATTAAAATTAAATATTTAATTTAGGTAAGTTTATTATGCATGTGCATGTAAGAAAATACTGCTTCACCTACTTTGATGATGCAAATCCCTTTGCTGCTCCTCAGGTTCAGTGGAAATGCTCCGCCCGTCAACAATATCAATTTCGTCGGCAGATATTAGTGATGGTGTCATCGATTTGGATAACTGCACAATACGATGCAATGTCCACGCATCTGACTCGGCAGTTCGTTCCGTGTAATTTACAGGTAAATGTCCGGAGCTGCCGGTTAGCCATGAAATACCCTCGGCCCAGCCATCGCACGAGTTGTCGACTGCATCTGTATTCAAATAAATGTAATCGCCGATGCGCAACTCCAGTTCATCGATTTCATGTGGACTGTGGGGATACACCACTTTGTGCACCTACCCCAGCGCATCGCACAAGCAAGAAAACAACACCAAAGATAGGACGTTTGTATGTGTATGTAGAAAAGTAAGCAAAGAGGTAAACGAAATAAAAGAGAAATTGCCAATTAAAAAATATTGCTGTAATCATAAGAATGGGGCAAACAGCAACAATTACAAATGAATGAAACAATGTACTTGTTTAGTGGCTAGCCGAGGGTCGCGAGAATACAGACGCAGCTCCCAGTTGGATGCACAGGACGCATCTAGCGATTCCACTAAGCTTTTAAGTGCATTAAACTGATTCTGCGGAAACTGATATGCTAGAGTCAGATGCAACGATTTAACGTGCGGCTCCAAAGATATAGCTGGAATATAAGCAAATATGCAAATATATACGTATGTACATACCTTATGTACATATGTATGTACATTTGTATTCAAGGATATATCGTTCATTTACTAAAATACTGTCCGAACTCAAAAAATGGAATTTTTTTGCTAATGACGCAGAATCACTCCTTATATCATTCCTCATATTGGTTAAAAATTCCGCGTGAGAAGAGAACAGGTGTGTACCCGTATTCCTCAGACAAAACTATCCAGCAGCATATCGATGGCTGCGTGGAAGGCGACCCCTATCACGGCAGCCAGTTCTCAGCTTATTTTCAATGTATTTTCGTTTGAGGTAAGGCGTTTTTGAGCCGAATTCTCAGATAGGGCCTTCTTCAACTAAATTCTCAGATAGGGTGTTTTTCAATAAAATTTTGAATTAGGGCCTTCAATAAAATTCTGAAGTTGGGCGTTCTTGAAAAGTTTTCGAACTGGCTCCCGAGATAGGTTAGGGAGTAAACGTACTACTTTTAATTGCAATGTATTCCCTTGTGCTCCAAAAAAAAATATCTGGAAATGTACACCTTTCTTAATTTTGTACTTCTTTTGTACTCCTTTTTCCAGGTAAGTATTAATATTTTATAATATACAGGGTGTAAAATAATAACTGTTGCACAGGTTTTACTTGAAAATTAGTTATTTCGAAAAAAGTAGTTTATTGTTAATTATCCACAGGTTTTACTTAAATTTATTAATTAGTTTTTAAATTTCAACTTTCAGTTGGGTTTACCAGCGGTAAACACGTTGAGAGAAAAGCGCAAGCGGCACGCAAGTCTTCGTCAATTACTTTGTTACATATCTTCTGTAACCATAAGCTAATTTCCCCCATTTGGGTCCATAAGGCCTAATACTCAGCAATCGAAAAGACTCGGAAGTCATATATGATCCAAATTTTGAGCTAGCACTTTGTGCCAATAGAAAAACAATAAAGATTCGAAATTTATGGCCTCTATTAGGAGTTGCATTCGATCTTCGACTGTAGTCGAAAGTGCTGATCGAACGAATTTTCATTTGGTATTCTAAAAATAAACTCAACAAACCTTGTGCTTTAATAAATTTTATTTATATTTCGTTGTATATTAGAATTGGTAATATAATTTGCAATCAATAATTCAAAAAGGCCGTATTTTCTTTTGTTTATTCACGAACATACATATGTTTGTGATCAGCTGATATTCTAACTTGCAAGTTTTCGCTGGTAAAAATTTTTTCACCATAAATTTGCAGCTCTATCACATTTTGCTCTCTCATTTTCCAATATTTTTCAAGTTTTTTGTGTAAGAAAATGCAATGCCAGTGGAAGTTTTCTAAAACTTTTAATAGTTTTGGGTACGAGTACACTCCTATAACGCTTCACTTGTTAAATTCCTTTATTTTTAGTTGTAACTGAGTTGTAAATGAGCGATATGTAGGTTTATACATACATACATATCTGTGGACTTTTGACTTTTGAGTGAAGTCATTTTCTCTCCAAAGCAGTAATTCATTGAGTTCTCGAATGATATTTTTATGTTTAGTCAATAATTGGAGTAGTTCAAGATTCTATCTTAATGAAAGTTAAATAAAAATTTGAAATGTTTAAATGGAAGCTCCTTATAATTTACTTTAAATTCCAACCTACAGAAAGCACAGAGGTTGTTTNAAAAATAAATAAATAAACATAAGTGGCACACAATATCACTTTGAAATGGCGTGCTATAGATATGACCGATACTGTACATAAATGAAGATACTGGAATCATTATTATGCAGCCATGTATGCGCTCTAAAAGAAGTACTTTAATTGCTTTGTATACAAGGGCGNACAGAAAGCACAGAGGTTGTTTTGTCAAAAGTCCACAGATATGTATGTATCCGCATAAAGCACCGCGCGACAGAAAATTTTACACACGAAAAAATCAATATATGTATTTACAAAACAGGGGACCAAATGTAGTAAAACTGCATTTTTAGTTTTTCTCTCTGACGTCAGAATTTTTTTTAAAGGACTTTGAACTTTCTAGAATATGATTGAATAAAAAAATTATTCAAAAGATTCGGTGCATTGTAGAATAACAATATGGGTATCAATTAAAAGGAAAACTTCTGTAGAATACAAACAAAATTTAATTTTTGGGTGCACCAGGACGAATAAGTGTTGAAAATGTNCGAAGCTATTTAAACAAATACTCTTTAATGGATTTTTACACCACTTCTTATTTAGGGGATTTTTGGGTCGCTGATTACGAATCTGTAGTCACTTATCAAAAATTCAAACTCGCAGATCCAATATGGCGGACGAAGATTAAAAAAAAAATCGGTAATTTCTATGAAACTAGGTATCTGGGGGATTTTCTGGGTTGCTGATTACGAATCTAAAGTCATTTACCAAAATTCAAAATGGCGGCACCAACATGGCAAACAAAATATTTAAAAAATCTTAAACCTTCACATATGAAAATTTTTGTAGAGATTATACTTAAAACGATTACAAATTTGTTAAAAGTTTAATAAAAATATGTCGCTTTATGTTTTGATTTTTATTTTCAGTTCACAATAATAAAATGACTTAGTACATTTTAAAATAATTTAATAGAACAGCTAATTCTCTAATAAAAATAGTCCGCATCATAATTATGCGACACCCACATATTGACATTTGACTATTTTTTTATTATCTATATAATCTTAATTACTTGTTTCATAAAAATGTAATTTGTTCATTATCAAAGAAATTGTGTAAATCCAGGTATCAAACTTTGTGCAATATTTGAAAAAAAAACTCAACAAACTTTCGCAAAAATTTCGATGTCTTTAATTAGGTTTCTTAGAAAGATATTGAGTGTGCAGTTTTCTAGTCCATACAACTTTAGTAAAATGAAGTGCAAGTTTAAAGTACCTGGGGCTTTTTGCTGATTTTTGGCTTTTTTTGTTGTTCCTGTTAATAATTACTTTCGAATTTGGAGATTTGACATACCGTCACTAAAATGCAAATATCTAAGCCAATTGGTTAGACTTGGTTATCGAACTTGCCCCCCTGCATTTGCGAAGGTGTAAAGAGTAATGCAAGTGGTTTTATAACGGCCTTCGGCGGCCTTTACTTTTCCTACTCTTTAGTTTATTTTTTTAATTGATCAAAACGACGAATTTTCAGTATACATTCGCTTATACCAATGTGGACATAAATTGCGTTATGACCGCTGAATCTATAGTGGAATAAGTGCAGTTTTTGGTTAATAAAGTCAATTTGCAAATATTCAAAGATTTGTGAGTTCAATTAGCAATCTTTTAAGTTACATTTCAGTTTTTAAAATAGAGTTCTGAAATAAACGGTGTTGACTTACCTTTTTTTTTGCTTCCATTGTGTTCATTGCTTTAATAAATGCAATTTCTATTTGAATGTATTGTCAGGAATGTATTCCAAGTACCATTAAGTAGATCTGCTATCCGAACCACTGTGGGGCGTAGCCAGCCTTTCAGGCAGGGGGCAGGAGTTTATATACATATGTGTATACTGTACACTGTGTAATAGAAATTTTTGGGTTTCGGATCGTATAAGTTTTCTGGTATCCTTTACAACGATAACATTTTTTTAAAAATCGGTTTGTAATTTTTTTGTTTAAAACATTTTTTTTTAAAAAAAAGTATTTTTTGACTTTAAATGTTTTTTCTCAAATTTTTATATATGAAGTATACAAATATGCATACCAGAAGAAAGGGGGTAATCGCCTTTACAACGATACCGTATCGGTTTGTAATTTTTTTGTTTAAAATATTTTTTTATAAAAAAAACGCAGTTATACTATATTTGGCTCCTAGTTTTGTGATTATATTGATTTTTTTCGTGTGTTTTGAAAATTTTTGGTTTTTGTAGCACGGTGTAGTAGATATAAATGTATAAAAATGGTGTACATAATTATAAATTATATTTTGTGAGCATTACTAAACACATTCAACATTAAAAATCTACATTTCGCTAACTTAGAGTGAAAAGTTGCTAAGTCCACCTTTTGTGAAAACTCATATTGTAATATAAAAGGCAAGAGCAATTAAAAATGCATCATTTCCAAAATTAATAATGCTACTAGTTTGCTAAGTCCAAAAGAGGCACAAGGAATTGTATAAGGCCAAAGTAATAAAAAATCTTCTACATAATATCTAAACTCTCGGATTCTTATAGTTTTGTTTTGCTTTAAACGCCCAAAATGTTGCATTCAAACAAAGTCTTGCAAATTAATTGAAGAAAATGGCTAGAATAACTTTTGTTTCCTCTTGTAGAATTTGTAAACATGGAATTAGCCACTTTTCACTTTAAGCTAGCGATATAAATTGCACTACACAAATAATGTAAAACACATCGCTCGCTTGTTGAAATGACGCTGTAATCAAACAATGTTTTTATGAGTTTAGTATGCAGGAATGGCCGTGTGTTTATGTTATGTTGTGTAAAAAATTCATAACGATATCTTTGTATTGTGTTTGATTATAAGTAGATTTGTTTCCCTTCCAATTTTAACCTTTCCGCTTAGTTATGTGTTAGGATTTGAAGTTTTCTTTATACATAAAATTTCTTGCCTATATTATGTGCATGTTTCAAAAAGTAGAATTTTTTAAGCAAGTGGCGAAATCTCACGCTATCAGCAGAGTCAACAGTTATTTTGCTACAATATCGATAAGAGATACAGAGAAAAAGTTCTTAGTGCAATTGTGAATAGTATAGAAGATCGCCTTGGAAATCTATAAGAATTCACCTAGTAGGGGATAGTGAGAATTGCTGAACGTACTCTAACAGAAAACAGGTGAAATTGTTCCAGTCCAGCAAAACAGCCAAAACTGGTAGAAATAATGGAAAATCGACGTTTTATATGGGCTAGGATATTGGAGTAAGACATATTTAAACAGTTGTTAAGAGTGACATTTGAAATAATCACTACATTCAAAGCATTTTTGATGTCGAATTCGTCCTGCGTTTCGATATAGATGTCATGCTCAGATTCGTTAGTTGTAATTTTAAAGCTTAACAAAACGCTTACTGCACGTTAAGTATTGTTGCAATTTTTTTCAAAAACGTGGATTTTGCATAAAAAATGAATTTAAATTTGCCGTTATACTGAATAGAGTCCGACCGATCAATTGGCCGATGCTGAGGCTGGTATCGGCCAAAAAAATCGGAATCGGCCGTTTTTGGCCGATTCTTGAATGAGCTATTTTTATCTAGTTATTTGATTGTTTTTCTTTTATTATCATATGAATTTATAAAAGAATTTGTTATTAAAATGCCATTATATTCAGGATTTAATCAGAAGATGCTTCCGCTGATTAAATCCTGGATTAGATTCATTTCGAGAACAAATGCTTTTATAATAACAAAAGAAAAACATAATCAAATAACTAAATAACATAGCCTCATTCAAGAATCGGTCAAAAACGGCCGATGCCGATTCTTTTGGCCTATACTAGCCCCGGCATCGGCCGATTAATCGGTCGGACTCTAATACTGAATATGGCACAGGTATTTTTTCATTCTCATTAAAAATGTTGTAATTTAGTGGCTAGTTGAAATTCAGCTTTAGATTAATATTTAGTAAGTGCTCATTCCGTTTTTAGTCTCGTTGGCCGCCCGCACTAGTTCAAATATAGTTTTACATATATAAATTTTAATTAATATAATAATTCTTGAGTAGATACTTAAGTAAGTTTAAGCCATTTAAAAGACATATTCTTGTGTAAAAAAAAAAATATAAAAAAACTGCAAATTTTTTATTTACAAAAATGCTCGACAACCGCTCCAATGATGTTTTTAATCAAAAATCCAAGTTACATATGGTTACCTAAAAGTAAAGAGGTGGCAAGAAGGGATGTTAATTTTTCGGCTTTTTCCGATCCCGGGATTTTCGGGATGGCGGGATTTAGACATTCAACAACTTGAATCGAAAAAATTGCTTCTATATTGTTTGAGAAGCTCTCCTACCATGAAATAAATAACAAATAAATGGGTTTGAAACCTAATTTTTTATTTAAAGTGGCGTTTTTATTTTTTCTCTCTGACCGCAGGATTTATTTTTAAGGACTTTGGAATTTCAAAGATATTAATTCCAAAAGTTATTAAAAAAAAATTTAACGCAATGTAGAATAAAAATATGGGTAACAAATGCAATAGGGAATTTCTTTAGAATTTAAAAAATTTTAATTTTTTGGTATCACAAGGACGAATAGGTAACTTTTAAGCTGACAAATTCGAGACCGTCATTGAGTTTATATAAGCCCTTAACATATAATCTTTANAATATGGGTAACAAATGCAATAGGGAATTTCTTTAGAATTTAAAAAATTTTAATTTTTTGGTATCACAAGGACGAATAGGTAACTTTTAAGCTGACAAATTCGAGACCGTCATTGAGTTTATATAAGCCCTTAACATATAATCTTTACAAACACAAATATTGCGAAATTTCAAGGATAAAATTTTAAAATGACATTTTCAATATTTACCAGCCCTTTTCTGCACCAGAAACTTGAAGGGAGAGAGATTCTGTAACCAGGTAACGCCAATTTTCGTATCGATATCGTAACTTTCCAACAAGTTTTATGAATTTTCTATTCTTTAAAATGTTCAAAAGATTTCTATTTCAAAGTTTGACATTTTCTTTCCGATAGGTCGGAACCATGGTGAAATAATAATGTGTTGTCACTTAGGGGGTTGTTGTTGTAATTTTGGCAATTTCGGCGTACCAGCGTTACAGTAATGCCTTCTCTATTCATTCCAGTTTCATTTCTGGGCAAAATGGAACAAAAAACGGAGCAGACAATTTTGTGAAAAAGTATGCGTAGGTATCACTTACTACGTTTGTTCGCACGTATTATTTGCAAATAACAATTTGCAAAATGGTAAACTTTGCTGTATAAACGCTGAGTTCATTTTTTACTTGCAAATAACTAAATCGCGCAAATAAGTATTGATTAGTGATACTATTTGCAAATAAGTGCAAGGCGCCGCCATTCTTAGGTTTATTTTCTTATTCGATGGTCATCTTTTGCCTTTTAATAATCAAAACGTTGCCATTTTTAATTTTATTTTCATTTTCGACGGTCATATTAAAAAAGAATTTTTCGCCATCGAATAAAAAGGTAGTTAGGTCTTTGCAAATCATTTTTATTTGCAAATAGGTTACGTATAAACGTAGTAACTGTTTCTTGGTTTCGCTTTTGCTTTGACTTTTCGTTTCAAATTCAATAAAAAATTTAAGCTATAATTTCCAATAACTGTGATTTTGTAAGTAAATTTTTGGTAAAATATATACTGTATAATCCCAACTGATTATTGGAGCAGTGCCTCGGATGGTTTTATAATAAAACTGATAGAATTCAGAAATGTAATTTTAAAATGTTAACTTTAAAGGAAATTTTATTACGACCTTTATTTTCGTTAAGATATTTAAAAACTAAGTACGCATATACATGTACTTCAGAACTTAAGGAAAACACACAAGAATAAAATAATAAAATTCCATACGGGCTAATATGTCATTTTTAGTAGAATTTAAGAATAATTGAACCAAGACAACGGTATAATTTAATTGGTTTTAATATGAATAATTGAAAGACGGAAAATAAACTGTATTTTTTAAGTTTTAACAATCATATGTGTGTGGTAGGACCGTGTGGCCTTTAAGTTTTAAAAATAATAATTTTAAGGTAGAAAAATATATTTGAATAATAATTATTAAAATCAATATATTTGATCGAAAAAATAAATATTAAGTAATAATAATTTCTTTTGAGCGAAAAAATGAAACTGTAATTACACTGGTTTACAGAAAAAACCGGTGTGGGGTCCACTGATGTATGTATGTATTGGAAATAGTACCCAAAAAGTAGTAGAAATAATCCTAATTTTTTCCCCCTTTTTCTACTACCCCAAAATGCATGGCCGCAATTGGCATGTAGAAAAACCGAGGTTATGTAAGTGACATCACCTTATATTTATTTCACCATGGGTCGGAATCATGATAAAGGTATTTAAATTTTTGTATCATGAGGTTAGCGATGGAAAAAATTTTGTCGTTAGGCTTCTTGTCAAATATTCGCTGGAGTTTTTGTATAAAGTAATACATACGTGCACACTTCTTAATGAGTCCAGTTAAGTACTTGGGCTACGAATTCTTACTGTTTACAAAACTTGGCAGAAGTGCGTGAGTTGAAATTTTTTTTTTTGGACAATGATATTTTGTTCATCTTATGCAACCTTACATCTTGTGCATTTTCAATGCACTTTAGTCGAAGCATTTTGATCCATCTATGAAATTTTGTGACGCTAGATAGGCCGACTCTGGCAGTGCTCAGCATTACAAGGCCAGGCAATGCACCTACTTGGGTGGATATGCTATACAAATATTTCTAATACTAATTAATCTTCCAAAGAATATATTAAAAATTGGCGGCATTCTTGGAATCACCACAAAACAACAAATAAAGTTAATAATATATATAAACCGTAAGAAACCAATGGCCAACCACGGAAAAGAATTGCTTAAAATATCACATGCAGTGTTGCCATTTTGGTGCTCTTGGAGCTAGCTTTAGCTCTTTACTTTTCTATTTAGCTACGAAAACTGGGCTTTAGCTCCTAGCTCTTTTTTAGCTATTTTCAAAATTATGTAGCACTTTGTTAGCTCGAGGAAGTTTTAGTTGTATATTTGGTAATATATTAAAATTAAAAATCTGTTGACTAAAATTTATTTGGCTTTAGTGGTCTCAGTGGCTGAATAAATATGGGCAAAATCGGACAATAACCACGCTAGCTTCCCATGTAACGGTAGTTTGTAGAAATACAAAAACAGCGATTTTTAATATTTAACTCTTTCAGACCCTAATGCATCATAAGCGATAATCGCCTATGTCGACAAAGCTGAATTCGAGAATAAACGATTGGATTGTAATGTTAACCTTAAGGGGAAACCAAAATATTTTCACCTATAACTTTTTAAGTACCCTAGCTCACGAGATGGGAGTTTCACATATACATGGAATAGTAGTTGCAGAAAGCGATAGCATATATGACCCAATTCTTTCTTAAGTCAACTTAGGCGCTTATTGCTTATAACCGCAGATATACAGCCGTACTCCCAGTTTCACATTTCAAATTTCACTATGTGATTTTAAAGATTTCCCGTGAAACTGATTAGTGTGCCCCCAATTTTACAAATATCAATATCTGACTAACTGCTGTAGTTGAAATTGTTCTTTCGGTTTGGGTGATGTATGCTTTTAGTAAGGCATCATCAGCAAATTCCTTATTACTTAAAGACACTAAAATTTCAATAAATAACTAGCTGTCCAAATGGCATATCTAAGAATTCAAGCCGAATTTATATACAAGAAATAATAGAATCTTTTTATTTTGACCAGTTTTGTCTACATTACTTTTGTTTATTTGATGTTTAGTATTTTTTTATAAAATTCTAGCACATTATATAACACGCACTATATAAATCCACATTTCAACGTTTGTACAAAAATTATAAAAATTCAAAAAATTTTACCAAAATCGCCCAAAAATTTCAAACTTTTTAATCAGATTTTTTTGAAAAATTTTGGGTATACAGTTTTATAGTCCATTAAACTTTAGTAGTTCAGGGAGCGAATCTCATGACGTTAGAAAACCGAGTTGATTTCTAATATTGTTTTTTTGCTGACGGTGTTGTGCATTTTCTTCCTTATAAAGTATGTGTGACCATGATCAACATTTCTTTTTATATGTAAGAATAATTTAAACCCTCTTGCATTTACTTTTCATTTCACTGACAACAAAGCAAACGGATTCAAATCAAGGTTTTGTGATTTGAAGCATCAAAAATTTGACTTGGAGCCGAATTCGCAGGGAAAATGGCGAATGTGAAATTGGGAGAATGGCTGATACTCTTTTGTGTGCAAGTTCGCAAGTGTGAGCCATATGAATCGATTGTGCGTTTCTTTCTCTTTGGCTGCATTTCTTTATTCATTCTGGACGTTTGGAATAAACTTTTTTGTTTACTTAGGCTGCGTTTCTTTATACATTCCGGATAATCCCATTCCACAGCCGGAATAAACAGAATACGATTGAAATATTCGTCAACGTATCATCAGGAACGTTCTAAAGAATAAATAAACAAAAAAGTTTATTCCAAACGTTCAGAATGAATAAAGAAATGCAGCCTATTTCTTTAGAACGTTCCTGATGATAGGTTAACGTATATTTTAAACGCACTCTGTTTTATCCGGCTGTGAAATGGGATTATCCGGAATGTATAAAGAAACGCAGCCTTTATGTACCGTATGCGTTGTTTGGATCATTAATGGAACAACTAAAATTTTAAAATGTTGATAAAAGTGGTTCTGCAACCTTAAAAAAAAAAAAAAAACCATAATAAAGTATATTTCAGATAATTTGTTCTGCTTTTTACATTAAAACCCAGAATTTGGTGAAGAACTCAGTATCTCAGAATTCGGTTCAAAAATGCTCTATATCAACTGAAAATGTATTGAAAATGTGACGAGATAGGGCGTTTTTGAATCGTCAGCTGAGATACACTGAGGGAAAAAAATTTTAGAATTAAAAAAAACGTGCTAAATTAAAAAAAAACGCATATGAAAGAGCACCAACCCAACTCGTTTTAAATTTGAGTATATACGTTATAAAATATGTGGCTGTGAAGTGCACAGATGTCTTTTCGTAGTTAAGAAGAAAAAAATTTAATTTTATGTTCCGCCATCTGGTGGTAATTGAACCCGGACCCCTCTTGGCCGCATCCAATTGTATCAAGCGTCTTTGCACACTCAGCTGCAGCCCTACATGTAAATAGGAATGTTCGATATTCATTGCATTTAAAATCGATATGGCGATATATCGGGGCGAACAATATCGATATCGGAAAAATCGATGTTGAAAATCCTACTCCCAATTGAATAGAATATTAGACCTGCTTATCAACTCAACTAATTGTGTTATTTCCATCTTGTATATTTACTGAGGACTAAAACGAACGGTTTATCAAACTTAAGAGCTAAATAAATCACACAGCTGTTCATTAAACCTACTTTAGTATTTTTCCATACACTTCTTTGTAGATGAAAAATAAATTTCAACTTAAATATCGATATTGCGGGTAAAGTATCGATGTCTTCGACATATCGACATTGGAATATCTATTAAAAAAATCGATTATCGTGCGATGAAATATCGATATTCAGAAAAATCTATACGATATCGAACATTCCGACATGTAAATGTGACGATATACAAAATTTTCCATTCATTAAATGCCTAAAACTACAACTCGTTCAATTCTAGCGCATATAAAGTTTCAAACGGCCAAAAATTGCCGTTTTTTTTTTTAGAAATATGTTGTCCAATTTGCTTTTATATAATGAGTAAACACAATTTAGTTTTATATGGAAGTAAACCGCGACACCTACGCCAAAAAAATTCTAAAAGGAAAATTGTTAACCACTTGAAACTGGCACTTTATTCTGTTGGAATTCAGTGGACTCCAAAACTGCATAACCAAAATCCTTCTAGAAAATCGAATTACAATTTTTACGAATAAATGTAAATATTGCACAAGGTTTGAAACCCGGATACGGCTTTTGTTAACGAATTAGCTACATTTTTATAAAAAATAACTTAAATAAATAACAAAAAAAATAACTATTGTGAAAACTTGCCAGTATTTTTTTTATTTGCTCCTGAATTTTAGGTACATTTTCATCTCATTCTTTTTTATATTACATATATACACTCCGATGTTCGGAGTGAATATACCAGCAATATATGTAAAAGTAGTGGCGGCTGCTGTAGAGCATTACGCAGAGCCCGAGTTCAAGCCGAGTTTCCCACCAACATCAAAATATAAAAAACAAAAAAGTTGTTTCCAATAGCGGTTGCCTTTCTGTTGGTAATAGTAACCCTACGAGTGTATTCTGTCATGGAAACAGCTTCTCATAAAAAAACAATTGCCGTTCGGAGTCGGCGTAAATCTGTCGTTTACTTTGTGTGACAAAATCACGCACGTCACATATCGGAGGAGAAGCTGGGCCAAACACTAAAATATTGTGTAAGCGCCAATATGTATATCGTCGTTTAAAGTACGAAAGCGCGTATCGTGGTTACGCAAAACCTCGAAATTGAAATTTGTGCCAAAAAAGAGATTTGATCACCGGAAGCTCCTGCCATCAAGCCCTTAGCCATTTATAACAAAATGTTGATACTTAGTCATAAGGAGAAGAGATAATTAAGTTTAAAAGAGACAGCCGTTTTTAATTAGGACCACAGTATACAGTAAACCAACCATTGACAGTATGCTTATTTGAAAATTAATACATGAAATACTGTGCATGTATAGGATTTTTTTGTCATTAACCCATAGGCAACGACTGGTGCAAAAGTACCCACAAATATTTGTTCATATATTTGGCATGTAAATTTGAAGAGCAAAGCCGTTTTTAATTAGGACCACAANAGGACCACAGTATACAGTAAACCAACCATTGACAGTATGCTTATTTGAAAATTAATACATGAAATACTGTGCATGTATAGGATTTTTTTGTCATTAACCCATAGGCAACGACTGGTGCAAAAGTACCCACAAATATTTGTTCATATATTTGGCATGTAAATTTGAAGAGCAAAATTCGTAAAAAATAGTAATAATACAAAAACTAACTAACTTCGGCCCTGACTTTCGTTGAAATATCTCAATTTTGTTCGAGTTAAAGTGTTTACAAAGAGACAATTCAACTCGCCATTCTGAATATTTTGATAAATATGTATGTATGCATATATGTATATATGTACATACAAACATTTTATACGGTTGACAAACTGGCTCGCTTATCTGCATAAACCGTCTTTATTTGCATTAACTCATGCATTATCTCCTTGCAAATGAGAATAAGCGGCTGGACAAATACATAAAAATTTCGTGCATTTGTTCGAACGTGGAGATATAATTTTGTGTACATATTTTATTAAAGCTATTAAGGTATCTCCTATAAGAGTGGTTTACTTGAAAATGAGAGAGTTCTACCTTTAAGCTAAGTAAGTACTTGTTCTACCTCCTAAATTTTCCAGTCAGCCCACCATTATTCACTGAAAGTTGTGTTCGGAACACGGTGTGACTTATGTAGGAACTGCATCCGGTCATAATCACTTACGCTACACGCGTGATTTGCTTGAAATTTTGTTTTTCTCGTTATTTTATTTTATGTGACTTGAAAATATTTTTCACTATAAGAAAATATTGATATTGTCGTCAACGAAAACGACAACTGTGAAAAATTATCAACCAACACATTCAAATNCAAAAGTACCCACAAATATTTGTTCATATATTTGGCATGTAAATTTGAAGAGCAAAATTCGTAAAAAATAGTAATAATACAAAAACTAACTAACTTCGGCCCTGACTTTCGTTGAAATATCTCAATTTTGTTCGAGTTAAAGTGTTTACAAAGAGACAATTCAACTCGCCATTCTGAATATTTTGATAAATATGTATGTATGCATATATGTATATATGTACATACAAACATTTTATACGGTTGACAAACTGGCTCGCTTATCTGCATAAACCGTCTTTATTTGCATTAACTCATGCATTATCTCCTTGCAAATGAGAATAAGCGGCTGGACAAATACATAAAAATTTCGTGCATTTGTTCGAACGTGGAGATATAATTTTGTGTACATATTTTATTAAAGCTATTAAGGTATCTCCTATAAGAGTGGTTTACTTGAAAATGAGAGAGTTCTACCTTTAAGCTAAGTAAGTACTTGTTCTACCTCCTAAATTTTCCAGTCAGCCCACCATTATTCACTGAAAGTTGTGTTCGGAACACGGTGTGACTTATGTAGGAACTGCATCCGGTCATAATCACTTACGCTACACGCGTGATTTGCTTGAAATTTTGTTTTTCTCGTTATTTTATTTTATGTGACTTGAAAATATTTTTCACTATAAGAAAATATTGATATTGTCGTCAACGAAAACGACAACTGTGAAAAATTATCAACCAACACATTCAAATAAATTGTCAAATAAGCATATTTAAATTTTTTGTTTTGTCTATCTGGATTACTGTATACTGTGATTAGGACAAGTTTTACTCTCTCCTATAAAATTTAGGCAACCTCACATACGAGGTTTTGCATTTTCTTGATGTGCGGTTTTGTACTTTAAACGACGATATGTAGAAGTATTGCATACATATTTTGGTACCTTTCCAGGTATATGATTTCAACTTATGCCAAATGTTTCGTAAACAAGCAATTCCGAATAAAAAACTGTTTTTCCAGAAAAATGTTTAAATGGAAGCATTTTAAATATGGAAAATAATATAAAAAAAAACTTTTTAATATACAACGCTTTTATAAATG
>NW_016161814.1:45739-48237 GCF_001687245.7 Rhagoletis zephyria | reverse complement strand
TTTTTGTGCGGGAGGAAGTTCGCCGGGTCTGCTAGTATTATAATATTTCATTTAAACTAATTCATTGATTTTTTAAAAGGTGGCAACCCTTGTTAAAGACTTCAATATTATTCAAAACTTTAAAACTAAAGGTATCTTAACAATATTTTGTTTGACAACCATATTTTAATTCTTCAGATGGCTTGCGTATAGTTAATTTAAATTTTACTTTTCAATCAGGTGGCAACCCCTTTAAAAATATATTAAACTACAGCTTTTTTAAGCCTTTTGACATCCATTTTTTTAATATAATTTTCAAATAAATAGCTCCCTTAATTAGGGCTGCCAGACGTCCCGGTTTTCCCGGACATAGCCCGGTTTCAGACTATTTGTGCCGGTGCCCCGGTCCAACCATAAAATGTCCCGGGTTTCGTTTTAGTGTCCCGGTTTTTTATTTGATTGCACAAATTTGAACAAAAGTTCAAAAATCACTACACTAAGAGAAAAACGCGTTGTAATATTCAGATAAATGTTATGAATCCACTGAGGGAAATAACGCTTAGTAAACATGAATATTTTCTATTTAATTATCGTTTAAAAATATTCGTATTTAAAAATAATACTTTCATAACACGCACGCGTGGTATTGATTCAAACTCAACATTTAAATATGCATTTACATGCCTGGTCACAATTTGCTAATTTCCAGAGGGAATTTTTTTTTTTAACTTAATTATGAAAAAGCAATTGGTAATTGCAAATCGCGTAAGTTTAATATGGGCGTGTTTGAATTGAATATTTCTATACTAAATAATAAAATTTGTATACTTAAATGTATTAGGAGTTGGGTTGGTGTTATTTCATATGCGTATTTTTTTAATTTAGCACGCTTTTTTAATTCCAAACTTCTTTCTCTCAGTGCACCGGTTTAATTTGTGAAATAGTCACATTTCGAGATAGTTGAACTTTGCACAAGCAATAGTTGATGATTAGTATATGTACCTAAATACGTTCAAAATGACGTGCACAGAATTTAACAATTATATTAAGGAAAAGACAGACGTTTTGAAACAAGTTCACAGCAACGAAAAATATGTCTGATATTTTAATGTTATCTTGTACTTAAATTTTTTTCTTTCATGAAACCTAGAGTTCTTATAAGTACAGTGCCCTACGAAATTATTGGCTCGGAGGCTCTTTCATCAGATCACAATTTCTAATCAGATCTTTTAGAAAAATTTTGAAAATGTAGCTTTTGAGCCAATTAATAAAGTGCAAGTCTGAAGTTGCCAGCAAATTTCGTTGATTTTTAGCATTTATTTTTTTTTTCTGACAGTGTCTTCCATATAAAAAGAATTATCGAACATAGTTTGTATGGAAGAAACTCTCAGTAAAAACAATACCAAAAATCAACTAAAATTTAATGGGCTGCAAAACTTCATTTTAAAAATTTTTATAAAAAGTCTGATTAGAATGTTGCAAATTTGTATGCAAATTTATTGAATTTTCCCGAGCTTAGCACAAAGTTTAACAACTTTATTTTTATGTTTTTGCATATATTTATTATAAACTGTATTTTTATTAAGAATAAAAAAAGGTTCATGGATTGTGAAAAATTTTCTGTGCTTTAGTTGTGATAAGTTGTTTTGTTTTGTTGGCGTACGTTGGAATGATCTCATGATCTTATGTTTCTATACCCGAGCGCACTTGTGCACAAGGGTATTATAACTTTGTTCACATAACGGTTGTTTGTAACAGGCAAAACGAATCGAGATAGATATAGACAAATGTATACATAAATGATCAGAATGAAAAGAGAAATCGATTAAGCGGTGACTGTCTGTCCGTCCGTCCGTCCGTCTGTGCACACGATAACTCGAGTAAAATTTGAGATATCTTAACGAAACTTGGTACGTGAACTTCTTTTGGGCGTGGGACGGATGGTATTGAAAATGGGCAGATAATAACCACGCCTACCTCCCGTATAACGGTAATTTTAAGAAATACGAAAACTGCGATATTTTAGTAACTACTGAAGATAATTCACTCAAAATTGATACTTACAATGAGTTTCAGACGGAAAAGATGAGTATTATAAATTTTTGGAAAATGGGCGTAGCCACGCCCACTTGTAGTTACATGTGTATATCTTGGTAACCGCTGCACCAATTTCTTCCAAACTTGGCACAGTTGTTGGTCCTGGTACAGTATACCAACTGGCCGAAAATTTCTAAAATCGGACAATAACCACGCCCACATCCCATATAACGGTAATTTCGAGAAATACAAAATCTTCGATAAATCAGTAAATATTGAAGCTAATTTATTCAAAATTGATGATTGCAACAATTCTTTACCAAGAAATACGTTTATGACAAAATTTTGGAAAATGGGCGTAGCCACGCCCACTTATGGTTACATGTGTATATCTTGGTAACCGCTACACCAATTTCCAATTCCAATTTCCAAACTTGGCACAGTTGTTGGTCCTGGTACAGTATACCAACTGGCCAAAATCG
>NW_016161814.1:35938-45587 GCF_001687245.7 Rhagoletis zephyria | reverse complement strand
ATATGTATCTCGCTAACCGTTCTAGCAATTTGTACCAAGCTCGGTATGGTTATTGTGCTTGCCACATAAAAGCAAACCGTTGAAAATTGTTGAAATCGGACTAAAATTGAGGCCGCTTTTCATATAACGGTAAATTTCAGATATGCTTGAAATTTCAATATTTCGAAATTTAAGGACGCTAATTTACTTAAAATGTATACACCCCGGCTTATCATGTAGCGGTAGCTTTCGGAAAGGTGGAAAACATATACTTAATACTTGCGCCGGGTATTTAATGTTCGGCTCCGCCCGAACTTAGACGTTCTTACTTGTTATGTTTCTTTTTGTCTGTCAAAATAAAATTTCACTACATCCGTTCGCATGTTGAAATGACAGAGAATGGGGCGGTGTCCCGGTTTAGCAACAGAGATATCTGGCAGCCCTACCCTTAATTGAAGTTGAATTAGATTTTTTTAAAAGGTGGCAGTCCACATCCTAATCGAGATTAAATGTATCCTATATTTTAAGTTGGGCTAAATGACAGGAGTGTACAAAATTTCATGATAATCGGTTGAGTAGTCAAAGCGAGACAGAATTTTTAACCTTTTGGCATCGAATTTTTTAAATATAATTTTCAAATAAAAAACTCCCTTAATTGAAGTTGAATTTGATTTTTTTAAAAGGTGGCAGCCCTCATCCACGAGTAAATAAAGATTTTATATATCTCCATACCAAGTTCCAGTAATCTACCAAAAATATTTCCTGAAAAATGCAATATGAAAAATTCCGTTTATATGGGAGGTGCCACGCCCCCTTGTTTAATCAAAATTAAATGTATCCTATATTTTAAGTTGACCTAAATGACAGCAGTGTACAAAATTGCATGATGATCGGTTGAGTATTTAAAGCGTGAAAGCGTAGCAAACAAACAAACTCACTTTCGGATTTATAATATTAGTAAGGATACATAGGCTAAAAAGGCTCACAAGTAAATTTTTTTCGTGTTTGCAAGGTCGTAGCAAAACCAATGTTAATCTATTACTTGCTGCATCTTTCTGCGCTACTGTTCCGTAAATAACTATGCTCTTATATAAGTACATGCTTATAGATACACACTTATAAAGTTTGTTCCACACGCTTTCCGGGCTGTTTCGGTAATTTGAGCGTAAAAATAAGTTACTCTCTCATAAGTGTCAACCCGTGCCAAAAGTGCCCAGAGCGTGAGAAACGCAAATAAACACTTTTCGTGCTCGGAATCAACAAATCAGTCCTAAACAATTATTTTATGTGTATTTATCTTATGTAGCTAATAAAATTAGCAAATACCTACATTTCTGAACTTTTAGTGCTATTTTCCATTTTTGTATTTTACAAAGTTTGCTATTGGATATACACAAACAACAACTGTTATTTCAAATTGGCTTCTTGCACATTTCTGCCCGGACAAAAAGTCTGGGCTGTTTCAGGCGCGAAGAGGAAGACATTTACGATCCAAAAGTGGAAGGCATTTGCTCTCTTTTACCCATTTTTATAGCGTGAGGAACGCTTTATTATTCTAATGTACGTAAGATAGATATTAAAGAAAATTCAAAAGATTACACGTGTTTACAAATGCTTATGCATATTAAACCAAACGTATGTATATATCCCTATGTTATCCGCCACACTGAATGCGAATCCGAAGTCCGTTAGTCCGTTAGTTAGTTGCCTCAACTAAGATTTGCTAACTATGACCAAACCATGTGTTGAAAGAAAGCTTATCTTTATTAGCAGAGCTTAATGACATCCTTTTATGAACCATTCGTAAAGTTGAATGGAATTTTTTAGAAATATGCTTCAAAAAAATATTTATTAGTATTTACCAAACCCTTCAACTAAATTAACGATTTGGTACAACCTAGATAAATATTAGAAGCTTTAATATATTTAGTTATAATTACAAACCCATGGTAATAGTTCCCAATCCTTGGTCACAATTCCCAAATATTGTCAAAGTTCGGGAACTAAATATCTTTAGTTGTCGAAACTAATCCTTTTTCTCAGTGCATTCGCTGAACCCGAATCCGAGGTCCGTTAACCTCAATAAGGTCAGCTTCGAGGTCATTTGAAGGTCAAATAGGACATAAAATTTATTCAATAAAAATTAAAAAAAAAATAGTTTTTGTTGTCACTGAAACCGAGTATGGAGGTCAAGGTTATCTGGAGGTCATTCCAAGGTCATCCCAAGGTCAAATTCCGTTGAATTTTATTGAATTTCAAATGACCACGAACCTGACGTGATGGAGGCTAACGGACCTCGGATTCGCATTCAGCATGTCGAATAGCATAGGTTTGGGTTAATATGCATACACGTTTTTTTTTGTAAACCTGTGCTATTTGGCCAAATTTTCAAAATCTGGTTTTACGTCAGTTGAAGTCGTTCGTAACAGTTCGGTTAAATGTTGGTTAGTCAATAGGTACGTTCGTTTAAAATCTCCATTAAAAAATGTCCAACAGCAAAATTCCGGCGAATTGTCATCCGTTCTCTCGCAAGAGAAAAATATCCAAAATAGTACGCTAACAGAAAATTTGCAAAAACTTGCAAGTTAGAGGAACAGCTTATAGAAATTTTGTTTACATTCAAAAGTATAAAATTGAAAACATAGGAAAACAAATCCCGAAGAGTTATCCTGGCACTGTTCACTGACTAAACGAATAATTACTTACTTCTTACAAGTATAATTAGTCGCATTTTACTATTTTATCTTCCAAACCAACAAATTCAATTTATAGATTTGCGCAAATTCCAACCAGCTCTTTTTGATCAGCTGTTTTCTTGTTGGTAAAAATTTTTCCAACAGAAACTAGCAGTTTTCCCTCAAACTGAAATGTCATTTTGCTCTCTCAATTTTCCTACTTTGCAATTTTTCTGTGCGCACGCGAACGCAAAAAGCTGATAGTTTTTNTTGTTGTCACTGAAACCGAGTATGGAGGTCAAGGTTATCTGGAGGTCATTCCAAGGTCATCCCAAGGTCAAATTCCGTTGAATTTTATTGAATTTCAAATGACCACGAACCTGACGTGATGGAGGCTAACGGACCTCGGATTCGCATTCAGCATGTCGAATAGCATAGGTTTGGGTTAATATGCATACACGTTTTTTTTTGTAAACCTGTGCTATTTGGCCAAATTTTCAAAATCTGGTTTTACGTCAGTTGAAGTCGTTCGTAACAGTTCGGTTAAATGTTGGTTAGTCAATAGGTACGTTCGTTTAAAATCTCCATTAAAAAATGTCCAACAGCAAAATTCCGGCGAATTGTCATCCGTTCTCTCGCAAGAGAAAAATATCCAAAATAGTACGCTAACAGAAAATTTGCAAAAACTTGCAAGTTAGAGGAACAGCTTATAGAAATTTTGTTTACATTCAAAAGTATAAAATTGAAAACATAGGAAAACAAATCCCGAAGAGTTATCCTGGCACTGTTCACTGACTAAACGAATAATTACTAAACTTCTTACAAGTATAATTAGTCGCATTTTACTATTTTATCTTCCAAACCAACAAATTCAATTTAGAGATTTGCGCAAATTCCAACCAGCTCTTTTTGATCAGCTGTTTTCTTGTTGGTAAAAATTTTTCCAGCAGAAACTAGCAGTTTTCCCTCAAACTGAAATGTCATTTTGCTCTCTCAATTTTCCTACTTTGCAATTTTTCTGTGCGCACGCGAACGCAAAAAGCTGATAGTTTTTATAACTTTCAATAATTATCAGGTACCCTGTAGTCAAATGTGCTAGTTGTAAACTACCTCACAACTAGTATGAACCGCATGCCCAACTAGCCAGCCAACCATCTTTTTTCCATGCAATCAACTGGTATTTTTTAACATGGGGATGTCCTACGAGATGCCAATTGTCAGATTTCGTTCAGAAATATACCCGTCTCATACTAGTTCAAAATAGGCAGAAGTTTGGAATAAATTGGTGCAGCGGTTACCAAGATATACTCATCTAACCATAAGTGGGCGTGGCTACACCCATTTTCCAAAATTGTTTAATCTTATTTTTCGCGTAAAAATTATTGTACATATCAATTTTGAGTGAATAATCTTCAGTAGTTACTAAAATTTCGCAGTTTTCTTATATATCTGAAAACTACCGTAGGCGTGATTATTGTCCAATTTTGCCCATTTTCAATACCATCCGTCCTACGTCCGAAAGAAGTGCACGATTCACCTTTTCATTTTGATTATTTATGTATACCCACGCCGCAGAAACCAAGAAAATGAAAATAACGGATTCTTATCGCTGGCACAAGCGAGCAACCTAATACCTGCTAAATAACAGAACATAAACCGACGCAATCACGAAAACCACGAAAATAAAAATAACGGATTTCTACCCACCGGCGAATACAAGCAACCAAAAAGCACCTACCTGCGAGATAATGAAACAAAAGCGGTCGCACTTATATGAGTATGCATGACCTAATGAGTTAAAACAGATAGTAACACGAATTCATAAAAGCGGAAGGAAACACGAACTATTCAGAACGAAAAATGACACTGAAGATGGCACAACGCCGAAACCGGTTTGTCTTCAAACCAAATTTTACAAGGGATGTCGGAAAATCGTTCCACAATACATCATTTATGTATACATTTGTCTATATCTATCTCGATTCGTTTTGCCTGTTACAAACAACCATTATGTGAACAAAGTTATAATACCCTTGTGCACAAGTGCGCTCGGGTATAATAAAATCTTACTTATACTAATATTATAAATGTTATACATAGTTTGTTTTGTTTGATCATGTGAGTTGACGTCGCGGTGTTAAGACTTGTTTTTTACTCGCTCTGATATTTCTCAAATTACCTTGTTTATTTTTGCTCTCTTTACAATGGTGCAAACATAAAAATTTAGTGAGACAGTGACTCTTTATTGTTTTTCATTTGAAAATAATAAATTTATCCAAAAATGCTTGGTTTGTGCGGTCAAAAGGTGGANTTACAATGGTGCAAACATAAAAATTTAGTGAGACAGTGACTCTTTATTGTTTTTAATTTGAAAATAATAAATTTATCCAAAAATGTTTTGTTTGTGCGGTCAAAAGGTGGATCGCAGCACGCAGTCCAAAGTTCAATGCGCGAAGTGCAATAATTTCTTCCATACGGATTGTGTTGGTATTCTGCCGTCAGACTTTGAATTTATGCTTAGCGAGAATAAGAGTTTTTTCTGCAAAGTGTGTGCTACTGCTCATCGGAATTCAATCCGCTCGCCGCCCATACACGCTTCTGGGGATAATATGCTCTCTTCCGGTGCTTCAATCTGTTTGTATTTCGCGCCTGGTAATACTGTGAAGTCAAAATCTTCTGCTTTGCCGAAGCCGACAGCTATTTTAAATGACAAGGGCAATAAACAACAATTATCTTTGTCGTCTATTTGCAATTCGATTGATTTACTCTGTGCGGAGAATTCACGATTGATGAACTTAATCTCCAATTTGCATGGTGATAACAACAAAATGCAGAAAAAATTGGATTGCATGCACGAAGATATTCTCTCTATGCAGCGAAGTATAATCAAAAAAGACGAAGCGATTGCTCTACTGACAGTAGAGGTCAAAGATTTGCATGGCTATGTTATGGCCGCTATCGCCAAAAGGAATTGTGATAATGCTCCCACTTATAAAGTAAGTGCAAATAATTAGTCTGTTCCAATAGCAGTCCGGTTTACAGGATTTAGTCAGAACTTACAGGAAGTCGTTCCTATTGACATAAAACCTGTAAGTGGGAACACATTTGAGAGAGTAACTGAGCAACTGTTCCTAGTCAGAAGTTACAGGATTTAGTCCGGAGTTTCTTTTCCTGTAAGTTCATGAAAAGTGTCAAACGATCAGCTGATTTGCATGTGCAAGCAAAAACAAACAGCGGTGAAAGCAAAGTACCTTATATTTGTAAAAAAATGGAAGTAAACAACGAAATGTTTGAATATGTATAGATTTTAATAATTATTTAGTGATATTTCAGCCGAATCAGTGTTGTACAAATGACATGTAAACAAACCGACTGACGTTTTTACTGGAAATAGTGCTTTTTGCGTTCCCATGCACTTTTGCATCTGTTCTTCTTTTACTCTCACTTGAGAGAGTAAAATTGTAGTTTGACAGTTCCACAGGTTTTAGTCCGAAGTTCAAAGGAACAGACTAAATAATAATTGTTCGTCATCATCGCATGTCACCCCACCTACGTATTCGTTCGTTGCTGCTTCCAGCGCCGCTGATGCTGTGTTGACTGGCCAATAAAACAACGCTCGGAAAAAATTTATTAGTGCCGTCTGGTGCGCCTGCATCTACTAATGTACCAACGTCGACGGCGGTGCGCAATTGCGCCGCTCCCGCTGCTGCTTCACTCGCTGGCTCTGCTCCGTTGTCGTCTACTACTATTCCCACTTTGAGTGTGAGTGATGCTGCTTCTAACGTTTTCAGCTACGCTAATACTCATTCTGCTGCGTTAACATCGAATTTAGTTACATCCTCTCTTGAGACTGCTGATACTCTTCATGGCTCTGCTGCCGCTTCGGCCTCTCCTAACAATCACACTGTTTTTGACTGTGCTTGTGATCTCACCAATGGGGCTACTGTGCCTAATAAGAATGGTTCTAAGCGAAAAAATGTAGTTGCCGGGCGGAATGTGTCTACTGAGTTTGACATTATTGTCAAAAAGAAATGGCTTCATTTATCTTCATTTAAACCGTCAGTTTCCGCTGAAAATATAATTTCCTATATTGGAAAGCACTCCGGTATTGCAAATAACTTTTTATCCTGCTTTAAACTTCTGAAGAAAGAGACTTCGCTTGATAATATTCAGCACATCAACTTTAAACTTGGCGTTCCACCTGCATTCTATAGTAAACTTTTGGATCCTTATCTTTGGCCGGCAGGTATTATTGTTCGGCCATTTCGCTTTTTCCTAAAGGATCAGAACGGATCATAGTATTAAGTCTAATATTAATTCTTCTCATAGGATATCTAATAATCTAAATTTAAGACTTTATTATCAAAATGTCTCGGGTATGCGAACAGAAGCGAGAGAAGTATTTTTATTCACATCGCGTTGTGAATTTGATGTGTATGTCTTAGTTGAAACTTGGCTCAATAAGGACTTTTTTGATGCGGAATTTTTTGACCCGGTTTTATTTCAAACATACCACAAGGACCGAGATTCTGAAAAAACGGGATGCAATAGAGGCGGAGGCGTCCTAATCGCGATTAGGCGTACCTTAAGATCTTCAGTCTTTCAACTTATGGATGACGACTCCTTACTTGACCAACTCTGTGTCTGTACTTTGGCACCTTCGGTAAATTGCTTATTTGTGTGTCCTATATCCCACCTAGTAGCTCAGAATCTTTATATGCCGCTCATGTCAATAACCTTCTTGGTATTTATGACAAGAATGGAGACAGTAATTTCTGCATTTTAGGAGATTTCAATCTGAATAAGATCGCCTAATCGCGATTAGGCGTACCTTAAGATCTTCAGTCTTTCAACTTATGCATGACGACTCCTTACTTGACCAACTCTGTGTCTGTACTTTGGCACCTTCGGTAAATTGCTTATTTGTGTGTCCTATATCCCACCTAGTAGCTCAGAATCTTTATATGCCGCTCATGTCAATAACCTTCTTGGTATTTATGACAAGAATGGAGACAGTAATTTCTGCATTTTAGGAGATTTCAATCTGAATAAGATCGCTTGGTATAACTTGCTAAATAATAATGTTCTAACTCCTTCCAATGTAGGGTACCTATTTGAAATTAACTTTTTAGATAGCCTTTTCAGTCTTAATCTTACTCAAATTAATTCATTTCATAATATGCTTGGCAATATCTTAGACCTAATTTTTGTTGATGAGAACCTGATCTTTCAGTTAGATGAATGCTCTTTTCCCATATGCAGATCTGATATACATGATGTTCCCCTATCATTGTCTCTTCAATTTTGTACTTTTGTTCCCACTAGTATTAATGGTCCCCGTTCTTTTAATTTTCGTGATGTTAATTTTGATGCCTTAAACTCAGTCATCTCCGAAGTTGATTGGTATTCTGTTTTTCATTTAAAAAATCTCACGGAATGTTATGAAGCTTTTTTACGTAATATCGGACTTTTTTGACAGTGAATTCTTCGATTTAAATCTGTACGACGTATTTCGTAAAGACCGCGATGCTGCTAAGACGGGCTACGTAAGAGGAGGCGGTGTTCTAATTGCTGTCAAAAGAAGATTTCATGCCTTTACAGTGACGCTTAAAAATTACGAATCGTTGCTTGATCAACTTTGCGTGTGCATCAAGGGCTCTAAAACATATGGTTGGCTTTATTTAATTGCCTCGTATATTCCGCCTAGTAGCAACTCGGAGTTATATAAGGCGCATGTGGACAATATTACTGCTTTAGCTGTAGATAATTTAAATGATAATCATCTCTGTGTGTTGGGTGACTTCAATTTGTGCAACATTAGATGGTGTAATACTTCTGCTAATTCAGTTCTCACCGCTAATAACGTCGTTACTCTTCTGGAATCTNATCTGGAATCCCACCTTATAGATAGTTTTCTTAGCATAACCCTTAAGCAAATCAACGGTATTTTCAATCAGTTAAACAGACTGTTAGATCTTATTTTTGTGAATGATAATATTAATTATTGTATATCAAAATGTATTTCTCCAATTTCCGATGCAGGTATTCATCATGTCCCTTTAGATATTAAGCTAAAGTTTTATGAGTTTTTACCTTTATCGCATATTGACATAACAGCTTTCAATTACGCATCCTGTGATGCCCACATCCCATATAACGGTAATTTAGAAAAATACGAAGTCCTCGATAAATCAGTAAATATTAAAGCTAATTTATGGTTGCAACAATTTTTTACCAAGAAATACGCTTATGATACAATTTTGGAAAATGGGCGTAGCACCGCCCACTTGTGATCACATATATGTATCTCGCTAACCATTCTAGCAATTTGAACCAAACTCGGTATGGTTATTGTGCTTGCCACATAAAAGCAAAGCGTTTAAAATTATTGAAATCGGACTAAAATTACGACCGCTTTTCATATAACGGTATATTTCAGAAATGCTTGAAACTGCAATATTTCGAAATTTAAGGACGCTAATTTACTTAAAATTGATACACCCCAGCTGGAAAACATATATTTAATAATTGCGCCGGGTATTTAATGTTCGGCTCCGCCCGAACTTAGACTTTCTTACTTGTTATCAATGACATCAGTAAATGTTTTTCTTCAAATTGTCTGCTTTATGCCGATGATTTGAAAATTTTTTCAACTGTTAAGGACTCAGTGGATACTCGAAAGCTACAATGTGATCTGGATAATCTCCATCGCTGGTGCGAGAGGTCGCGTCTCTCCGTAAATATTAAAAAATGTTTCCATATAATGTTTTCGAGGCGTCATACCAATTTTGACACAACATACAACATTGCTAATCATGCACTACAGAATGTTACAGAGTTTAAGGACCTCGGAGTTATTTTCGACTCGAAATTTTCGTTCAGTAGTCATATTAACTTTATACTCTCAAAATCGTATTCAGTTCTGAGCTTCATTCGTCGCAATTCATCCGAGTTTTCGGATCCATATACCTACAAACTGCTATATACGGCTCTTG
>NW_016161814.1:25630-34935 GCF_001687245.7 Rhagoletis zephyria | reverse complement strand
TCCGTTCGCACTTGGAGTATGCTGTTATCGTTTGGAGACCGTTTGACCAACTTTCGATATCAAGAATTGAACGTGTTCAAAAAATATTTCTTAAGCATGCATTACGTTCCCTACGGTTCGAGGCTCCTGTTCCATCCTACAATTCTCGGCTTATGCTTATTAATCTAGACGCTCTAGAAAAGAGAAGGATGGTCCTTTCACTGTCGTTCACTTTTAATATTAATAATGGTATCATTGTTTGTCCAGCTTTACTTGAGCGGATAAGCTTTAATGTTCCGCAAAGAAATCTTCGCTTTTTTACCCTTTTTACGGCGAAAACTATAAGACTATATTTGCAAGTAATGCCCCTATTGCTCGTGCTCTTCGGGATTTTAATGTATTATCTAATTCAAACCTGCTTGCTTTATCTAGATCAAATTTTGTAAAAATACTGAATGTAATTGTTTAATACGGTATTTATGCATAATTTAATAATATTCTAATTGCCAATTTGGGCGTGTTTATATTTTTGTCTAGTCTGTAAGGTACTTTGTACTGTAGATTATTAAATAAATGAAATGAAATGAAATATCTATACTGTCTTAAAAAGTAATGTTGCTTTACTTCCTGTGCGTTTGCATAAGCTACCCTGGTACACTAAAAAGCTGAAGAGGCTAAAAAATAAAAGAAATAAGTATTTTAAATTATTCAAAGCCACCAATAATATCATATATAAGGATAAGTATACCTGGTTTATGAATGAATTTAATGAACTTGATAAATATTTGTATAATAGCTACATCTCCCGTTATGAAGATGAGCTAAAGGTTAACCCCAAAGCCTTCTGGAATTTTATTCGTTCGAAAAAAGGGTGCTCGAATATCCCAGTGTGTATGAGTTTTAATGATAACTGTTCTGCTAGCATATCGGACTCAGTAAATCTTTTTGTTGACTATTCTAAATATAATTTTTAGTGACTCTCTAAACTTCGATATGTCAACTTTAGCTACTGGCTCACAGATGACAGACTTTGGGGCTATGACGGTGACACAGTCAGATGTTATCAAGGACATCTCCTCCCTTGAATCTTCACTAAAAAGTGACCTTGATGGGCTCTCATATTTTTTTCTTAAGAAATGTAACTATTCGCTTTGCATGCCCTTAACTTTCATCATTAATCTTTCCCTGTCATCCGGTGTTTTTTTAGATCAGTGGAAAATTACTTCAATTACTCCAACTTTTAAATCAGGGAGCAAAAACGACGTTCGAAGTTATAGGCCAATATCTAAATTAACTACTTTCTCAAAACTTTTTGAAAAAGTGGTTAAAGAGAAATTATCATTTGCAATAAAAGGAATAATTGGTCCCAATCAACATGGCTTTATCTCTGGACGCTCTACAGTTACCAATTTGGCAGTTTTCTCCGAGTATTGCATTTAAACACTTAAGTACGGTTATCAGGTGGATACCATCTACACTGATTTTTCTAAAGCATTTGACACAGTCACANCATATCATATATAAGGATAAGTATACCTGGTTTATGAATGAATTTAATGAACTTGATAAATATTTGTACAATAGCTACATCTCCCGTTATGAAGATGAGCTAAAGGTTAACCCCAAAGCCTTCTTGAATTTTATTCGTTCGAAAAAAGGGTGCTCGAATATCCCAGTGTGTATGAGTTTTAATGATAACTGTTCTGCTAGCATATCGGACTCAGTAAATCTTTTTGTTGACTATTCTAAATATAATTTTTAGTGACTCTCNGATCCAAATTTTTACTTTACGCGGATGACCTGAAGCTTTATAGGAAGATTACGTGTCTGTCCGATGTTTCTTCATTGCAAAATGATTTAAATAATCTAGCTGAGTGGAGCAAGAGAAATAAACTATCGCTCAATATTAAAAAATGTTTCCATATGACTCTCTCAAAATCTCATAATCGTATCACTTCAAGTTATTCGGTCTTAAATTTCAAACTTTCCATAATTGAGGAATTTTTGGATTTTGGCATTGGAACTTGGCATTCCTCAAACGCTACGCGAAAGACTTTAAGGATCCTTATACTAGAAAGTCGCTTTTTAGCTCTTTAGTCCGTTCAAAACTGGAGTACGCATCTATAATATGGAATCCATTTTACAACTCACACTCTGATAGAATTGAGCGAGTTCAACGGAACTTCATTCGTTTTGCTCTTCAATCTCTTCACTTTAGTGACCCTGTCCCTTCTTACAATGCCCGTGGTTTGCTCATCGACTTGAAATCCCTTGCGAGTTGGAGAACCATTCAATCTTTAATGTCTATCTATGATGTCATTAATGGTTTAATTGACTGTCCGACTCTTCTTGAGCAGATAAGCTTCAATGTACCTAATAGGGTGCTCCGCCACTATTATCCCTTTCATGTTACCGTAGAGAGATCTAACTATTTTAAATTTGCTCCTATTGCTAGAGCGCTTAGTGAGTTTAATAAAATTTATAGTACCCTTGATCTCGATTTTGCTATGCCGAGATCTCTGTTTGTGTCTAAGATTACATTTTTCTATTTTTAACAAAGCACATGTAATTAGTTAGTAGACAACTTATCTTTAAGTCTTTGTGTTCATCTAGTCTGTAAGATTCTTGTAATCATAGACTTAATAAAGAATGTTATGAAAACGAAATGAAATGAGTGAACTGATTTGCATGGAAGTTTTCATACAGATAGCTTATAAGCTAGGCTGGAAAATGCGATACTTTTTTAAGAGTTGCCACCTCCTAAAAAAGTTTAATTTAATTAATACGCGGAAATGTCTGAACGGGTTTGCATGAAATTCTGCAAGCAGATATCTTATGACCTACAGTGGAAAAAAGGCTAATTTTTTGGAAGAGTTGCTACCTGTTAAAAAAGTTTAATTAAATTAATACGCGGAAACGCCTGAACAGATTTGCATGAAATTACGCACAGAGATAGCTTATGACCTAGATTGGAAAATAGCCTACTTTTTTTAAAAATTGCCACCTGGTTGTAAATGAGATTTTGCTCACAGATGGTTTATGACCTGGATTGAAAAATAGGCTACTTCCTTAACCGGTTTCCTGATCAGAACGAAAATTGGTACACTTACTACGGATTTCGCAAGGATGGTCTTAGACTGAAAGTTATTCCGATAACGCAAGGCCCCTCCCATACAAATTGGAGTTTTCATATTACATACATATCTCTGGAAGTATTTGTGGGAGAGAACTGGAACTTGGTATAGAGATATGTATGTGAAATCAATGTTGCATTAATCGATTGATTTTTTAATTAATTAGTTAATTCGATTAAATTCAATCTGATTACAATTAATCACGATTAATTTTAATCTGGCTAAACAGTTTATCGTAACCGCGATTAAAAAAATTAATTTGTAATCAATAACTCTTAATTTGATCAAGTAGGATTGGTGGTTAATTAATTTATGCTGGAATTTTCCTGTGCACACAAAGCCAGTTAATCCGGTATGGGGTTTCCTCATGAATCTGAGCAATTTCATTAAGATCTATTCCAACAAACGTTTTACAAACTATGTTTGTAAAAGTCCCCAGTTTATGTATTACTAATAATAATAATTACAACTTTTTTTATATTGTGTGCTTTTTATAAGCGTAAAACATAAAATAATTACTATAACTGGTGTTTGGTTTCAAATTCGGACAAACTAGACAACTTAATCAGATTTTATTTTTTATTGGATTAAAGATCAATGATTAAAATCAATTTATCGTAATCGCAGCCAACGATTAACGATTAAAAAAATTTACGTTGATTACGACTAATTAAATTTAATCGTCAAACGGGACTAACATTTTAATCGTTAATTTTTAATCGTTAATCAGATTAACATTTTGCCAACACTGTGTGAAATCATATTCATACTCACGGAAAAAAATGGACGTTTTTGGAAAAGAGGCGATGCACCTCTCATACTGACTGAAAGTTTCATACTGCATATCTCTTCAAATGTTTGGGGTAAATTACTCAAGCTTGGTATGGAAATTCATATGTATGTATGTATGTATGTGAAACTAATACCATACTCATGGAGAAAAATGNTGCATGAAATTACGCACAGAGATAGCTTATGACCTAGATTGGAAAATAGCCTACTTTTTTTAAAAATTGCCACCTGGTTGTAAATGAGATTTTGCTCACAGATGGTTTATGACCTGGATTGAAAAATAGGCTACTTCCTTAACCGGTTTCCTGATCAGAACGAAAATTGGTACACTTACTACGGATTTCGCAAGGATGGTCTTAGACTGAAAGTTATTCCGATAACGCAAGGCCCCTCCCATACAAATTGGAGTTTTCATATTACATACATATCTCTGGAAGTATTTGTGGGAGAGAACTGGAACTTGGTATAGAGATATGTATGTGAAATCAATGTTGCATTAATCGATTGATTTTTTAATTAATTAGTTAATTCGATTAAATTCAATCTGATTACAATTAATCACGATTAATTTTAATCTGGCTAAACAGTTTATCGTAACCGCGATTAAAAAAATTAATTTGTAATCAATAACTCTTAATTTGATCAAGTAGGATTGGTGGTTAATTAATTTATGCTGGAATTTTCCTGTGCACACAAAGCCAGTTAATCCGGTATGGGGTTTCCTCATGAATCTGAGCAATTTCATTAAGATCTATTCCAACAAACGTTTTACAAACTATGTTTGTAAAAGTCCCCAGTTTATGTATTACTAATAATAATAATTACAACTTTTTTTATATTGTGTGCTTTTTATAAGCGTAAAACATAAAATAATTACTATAACTGGTGTTTGGTTTCAAATTCGGACAAACTAGACAACTTAATCAGATTTTATTTTTTATTGGATTAAAGATCAATGATTAAAATCAATTTATCGTAATCGCAGCCAACGATTAACGATTAAAAAAATTTACGTTGATTACGACTAATTAAATTTAATCGTCAAACGGGACTAACATTTTAATCGTTAATTTTTAATCGTTAATCAGATTAACATTTTGCCAACACTGTGTGAAATCATATTCATACTCACGGAAAAAAATGGACGTTTTTGGAAAAGAGGCGATGCACCTCTCATACTGACTGAAAGTTTCATACTGCATATCTCTTCAAATGTTTGGGGTAAATTACTCAAGCTTGGTATGGAAATTCATATGTATGTATGTATGTATGTGAAACTAATACCATACTCATGGAGAAAAATGAGAGTTATTGGAAAAGGTGGTGTGGCAACTCCCATGCAAATTGACTTTTCTATGCTGCATATCTCTGGAGGTATTTATTGCAGAGGACTGGAACTTGGCACCGATATGTGTATACAAAATTAATGCCATACTCATGGAGAAAAACTTGCGTTATTCGAAAAGGGGCATGGTACCTCCCGTACAAATTTACTGTTTTATACCGCATTTCTCTAGAGGTGTTCATGGTAGAGTACTGGGACTTGGTACTGGGGTATGTAAAATCAATTGTAAATTCATAGAAGAAGATTAGGGTTATAAGAAAAAGGGGCGTGGCACTTCCTGTACAAATTGACTTTTTCTTGCCACATATCCCTGGAAGTGTTTTTGGAAGAATACTGGAACTTGGTATGGAGTTGTGTATACAAAATGTATCAATTGCTCATGCAAAAAATGTGAGTTATTAAAAAAGGAGACATGTCGCCTCCCATACATACTAAACATTTCTTAATACATATCTCTGGAAAGATTGAAAATCTCTCGAAGTATTTTAAATTTGTTATGGAGATTTATTTTATAAGTGCCGTACTGACAGAAAGAATTTCATTTAATGAACCGTTACTAAATTTGAGTTGGAATCATAGTTGCCAACTTGGTGCTTCAAGCGCTAGATTTAGTGCTTTTTGAAACTTAAACGCCAAAAAAATGCCTTTTTTAGTGCTTTTTTCTGAACTAAAATTCCTCCCCGATAGGTAAAATCTGAAATATTTAAAGCTGTTGCAGCGCTGAATTTACAAGAATCTACAAATTTAAATGCACTAAAATATAACCATGATTGATAAAAAGCTGAAGTTACAAACCCAATATGTTGGATTCTATTCGCGTAAACTAAGTATTTCTTTTTTCCTTTTCTAATTATTTGTATAAGTTTCGATTTTTTTACCACCTGAATAAAAAACATCGTTTCTTGGTGCTGAATCCAAATCTGGCCGCACATTTGCTTAGCACTAGAATTTTGAGATATCCTAACCCTTAAAGTGCCAAAAACACGGTTTTTGGCGATATTTGAGGTTATATAATGAAAACTAGGGTTGCTCGACTTCACTAGAAAGTCTACTTTCGACTTTTCGATCGACTCTGTACAGTCGACTTTAAAAGTCGACGGATCCACGAAGAAAAGTCGACTTTGTTCGACTTTTTTCGACTTTTTTAATAAAAATAAAATGTATTAAGTATACTCTGCATTTAACTCATATATAGAGTCAGAATACGCCAAAAATATCATGATTTACTGGTGGTCTTTAGAATAATCTGTAATTTAGTGAAATTCAATGCTAGGTAAAAAAAACAGACACTAAAGGATTTTTAAAAATTTTGAAAATTGTTCCAGTTATATGAAAATGTTGGTTGTGAGGGTTTCTAAAAATTATATTTTTGAAAAATAATTTAAGAATTTTTAAATTTTCACAAAAAAAAAATCTAAAAATTTTTTGAATCGATATTTGGTAATTACGGACAACTTTTTGGATAATGTGGCCTTTCCGATGGAGCAGAATTGGCGGGTATTGGTAGAAATATAAGTGCCACTTTATAAGCATGGATAAATATGGGAGTAGCCCAGACAGCTAGTGGATTGGGACTATCCACACGACTAATGTCGCATATTAACTGGAATCCTACCAGCAACGTTTTTAGCGGTGTTTAAAATGTTGTACCTTACGGATTGGTCAAATTCGAACCAAAAACTGTCTGTAGAAACTTACATAAACTCATGCTGAAAAACTTTCTTGCATGAAATTTTTAAAATAAATACCTATGTTTATCTTACCTCATTATTAACTGAAGATTGTGGAGACAAAGGATTGCCAAATTTGAGGAATTTGTTTTCGTATAGTAATTTTATGCGCTGCTCTTAAATGATTTGACAATGTTGTTGTACTGTCATTAAAATTCATTTCTCTACCACACTTTTCAAATTTCACTTCAGTTTTATTGGCAATTTTTTTTTAATACGACCAAACAGCACTCCGCGCCCTTGTTAGAAGATCAGTTTTTATATGCAAATAAATTAAAAAAAGTCGAGAGTCGAAAGTGAAAAGTCGACTTCCATAAACTGAAATTCGACTTTCAGGAGTAAAAAGTCGATTTCGGTCGAAAGTCGAAGTCGACTTTGCCATCCCTAATGAAAACATCAAATTCTTTGCTCATTTCTACTTATGGCATCATTTTCATTTATTGCGAATGGATTTTTCTTTCTCGAGATATACCAGTTTTAATGCGCAGTACTTCGATATTACGCCGTAAGTATGAGTCATCATAGCATGTGTAGAGGGTTTTCAATCGTTATGAGCGAAAAATTTTGTGTATTGATTTATGTATGTATTCTTGTAAATATTGTTAATTTTTTGCTTTTGTTAAATACAAACTGTTATGAAAAAAGCATCTTTTGATTCAAAAAATTTGGTGCTTTTAGTGTGATAAAACGCTTTTTTCCAAGTGTTTGGTGCTTTTTAAAAATCAAAAGTTGGCAACACTGGTTGGAAATATTAGAACCCGCCGTGGCACCTCCAAGAAGGTTACACGTTCACGCGTCGTATCCCTGGAACCATTTTAATACCATGTTCTGACCGACATCGAAAACATGTTTTCGTTGCTAAAACTGGTTTTCGACCTAAAACTTGTGTTTTCGTCCATGTAAAATCTGTCAAACGAAAACAAGTTTTCGCTGAAAACCACTTAAAAACTCACGTTCCACTCATTCCAATCGGTGTCTGCACTAGTTTTTTTCGATTATTTATCGTATTGGAAGTCATATTTTATCATCTTTAATACGCCATTTCGGATTTATTGTTTATTGGCTGACCAAAATAAAATAAGCATGGAAGTAAAAGGTTGTTAATGAAAAGAAATTGAAGGAAAAGTATTTTGGTTTTGTATTTGTGTAGCAAAACTGTAAACAAAGGATGTAAGAAATGTCAATGAAAACACCAACAGTCGGTGTGTACAGCCTTCAGCCCACAATCCCAAAACTCGTTTTAAGGTGTTTTCGCTGTCGGTCAGAACATGGTATAAGGTAAACTTAGAGGGATTGATATCTTTCGTATGCCAAGCGCGCAGACGACATTTTATAATTTCATAGTTTTAAACAGCCTAAATACCATAACTCGCTTAAAAAATTCCGAGGTATTACAAAATGGGCACATTAATAAAATATAACATCATTAAATTACTTTTCATATTTGTATAAAAAAGTGGTGTGAAACCCGCGGGTATAAGCTAGTACTTAATATTTTTGAGCAAAATAAAAAACATTATTAAGATACATCAATGCATAACATTTTAAAATTAGTCGCATTGATATATTTCTTCAGCTTTCGCTGAAGTAACTGTTTGATTTGTTTGCCTTGAAAGCAACTTATGATTTTACCGTATGCGAATGTCTTTTTTTCTTAATTATCTTGAAAACGAGCAATTGGCTAAAATAAACCTTAGCACCAATCACAGTGCTAATCAAGTGCTATAACTTTCTCCTTTTGACAAAATAATATAATGTTTTGGTATATATTTTTTTTATACCCCAGCGCACTTGTGCACAAGGATATATTAATTTTGTTCACATAACGGTTGTTTGTAACAGCCAAAACGAATCGAGATAGATATAGACAAATGTATACATAAATGCTCAGAATGAATAGAGAAATCGATTAAGCCATGTCTGTCTGTCCGTCCGCCCGTGTACACGAGAACTCAAGCAAAAATTGAGATATCTCAACGAAATTTGGTATTTAGGTTTCCGGTAATCCAAGGTAGGTTGGTATTGAAAATGGGCGAAATCGGACTGTAACCACGCCCACTTCCCATATAACGGTAATTTCCAGCAATACGAAAACTGCGATATTTTAGTAACTACTGAAGATAATTCACTCAAAATTGATATTTACAATAATTTTCAGACGAAAAATACGAATATTATAAACTTTTGAAAAATGGGCGTAGCCACGCCCACTTATGGTTGCATGTGTATAACTTGGTAACCGCTGTACCAATTTCTTCCAAACTTGGCACAGTTGTTGGTCTTGATACTGCATACTAAATGTTCGAAAATTAAAAAAATCGGACA